>NC_056728.1:228486327-228546327 GCF_019279795.1 Protopterus annectens | reverse complement strand
TAAGGCTTGCAACGCTAGAAGCACTGCTCTCATCTCTAGGACATTTATGTGCAAGTGGCACTCGAAAGGTTGCCACATGCCTTGGACCGTCCTGCCCTGGTAATGCCCCCCCCCCCACCCGATCAGGGAGGCGTCCGTTGTCAATGTAGCAACCGGAGGGGGAGGAACAAAAGGTCTCCCTAGGAAGAGCTGGGGAGATGTGATCCACCAAGAGAGATGATTCTTGCACGATTGTGTTATCCGAATAGGATGGGACATTGGAAGTCATTGGAAAGACCATTGTGTGAAGAGCATCCATTGTAAGATTCTCATGTGGAAGCGAGCTACTGTTAGAAGAGGGATGGCCGCCGCCATTATCCCTAAGACCTTCAGGATCAGTCTGGCTTTGACTTTGTTGCTCTGCAAGACAAGAGAGACTGGTCTGTGTATGTCTGCTATTCTCTGCTCTGTGAGTCTGGCTGACATGTTGACTGTATCTAGATTTGCGCCTATGAAGGTAATAACACGACAAGGCGACAAGACAGACTTTTCATAATTTATTGAAATGCCTAGTGGTTGACATGTGTGTAAGGTGTAGTCTCTGGCAAGAAGGAGAAGATGCTTGGTGGGGGCTGTTAGGAGCCAGTCGTCTAAATATGGAAACACCTGGAATCCTTGTTGTCTCAGCTGAGAGGCGACCACTGCCATGCATTTGGTAAACACTCGGGGGGCTGTAGTGAGACCAAAGGGCAGGGCCCTGAACTGAAAATGACTGGTTCCCAGCCTGAAGTGGAGAAATCTCCTGGAGCGTCTGTTCATTCTGATGTGATAGTACGCATCCTGGAGATCTATAGAGCACATCCAGTTGTCCCGCCCCAAAAGGGGCAGAATGGACTGCAGCGTGACCATCCGAAATTTTGTTTTCTTGACAAACTTGTTCAAGTTGCTGAGATCCAAAATAGGTCTCCAGTCCCCTGTTTTCTTTGGAACCAAAAAGAATTTGGAGTAGATTCCGGATCCTTGATGGTCTACTGTAACTGGTTGAATAGCTCTTTTTGCTAGCAGCTTTGAAATTTCTAATGCTGCTTGCTCCCTTTGACTGGGTGGAACGTCTGGAAGGGATTTTCCGGACTGCTTTGGAATGCGAAAGAAAGGGATTTTGTAGCCTTCGGAAATGATAGACTGTACCCATTTGTCTTGAGTAAGGGAAAGCCAGGCTTCTGGGTACAGAGATAATCTTCCCCCGACTGCCTCCGAAGGTGGACAGTCGGGCAACACCTCAGGGATGCTGAAAGGGCTTGTCAGAGAAGGATTCTCGACTGCCCTGATTCTGCGGGCCCCCTCTGCCTCTAGGACGGCGTCTATTATTATTGTTCCCCCCTCTGCCTCTAGGGGGGAACCGACTCTGTGCGTCAGGCAAAACTCCTTGTGGTTGTTTGCGGAACCACATCTTTCCCCCCTTCTGGATTTTGGGGTAAGGCCTAGAAGAGTAGAAAAACGGACTCCGACGGCAGAGAGTGTCTTGCCATCAGTCTCGCACCTAGTCAGGGTTTCCTTCACTTGAGGACCAAAGAGGGATGATCCATCAAAAGGGGAGTTAGTGAAGGATGCCTTGAAAGGGTCCGCAAAGTTACACAGCCACATCCAGGCGTGCCGACGTAACGCCACACCTGTACCTGCCGCTCTACTCGCCCCATCCACCGCGTATGAAAGGAGGCGCATGGAGGAGTTAACTATTGAGTTGAGGGTCGCTAGCTGAGAGTTCATCCTATCCTGAAAACCCGCAGCTGTTGGATCCTTTAACATTTCACTCGCTTCCTTGAGCAAATCCCTCTGGAGACGAGTGAAATGACACAGGTAATTCAGCGAGCGCATAGAAAAGGTCGTTGACGAGAACATCCACTTCCCGTACCTGTCCATAGTCCTAGACTCCTTGTTAGGAGGATGAACAGGCACTGAAGGATCAGCAAGCTCCTTCTTGGTGGCTGCAGCCACTACCATAGCATCAACAGAGACGCCTTTGGTCAAGAAAACTTTGTCTTTGGGGGCAGTGATAAATTTTGATGGCCTCCTGGGGGTGGGTTCCACTGAGTCAGGAGCCATCCAGGCCTTCCTCGCCACCACTTCCATGAGGGGGTCAAAGGGAGGGGACACCCAGGAGGTGGAAGGGCGAGAGCCAAACACCTCAAGATACACTGATTCATCCTCTGAAGGGTTGAGGGCTGGCCAATTCCCCCTCTGTTTTAAGATTTCGAGGATGTCTGCAAATGAGACATCTTCAGAGGGGGAACGAGGGGAACCTTCAGAATCCTCTAAATCAGTGTCAGAGGTGACAGACTCAGGGGAGTCGATGTGCTTCCTCTTGCACTGCCTCTTCCTAGGGGGCTCTCCTACCGGGTCAGGAGAGGCCTCGGAAGAGGAGGGGATCCCCACTGGGGATACTTGAGGAGCTGGCTCTCTACGATCCGGGATGAGGGAGTGAGAAGAAATCACCAGAGGCACCGTGGAGGGAGGGGCAGATGGAGCCGACTGTGGGGTTGAACCAGGTTCCAACACGCTCCTCATGACCTCGAAGGCACCCCTGTCAGGCACAGCCAGAGGTCTCAGCTTCGAAAAGCTGAAAACCTCCCCCGGCACAGACAGTGATGGCTCCGAGGTCGATGTCGGAGCCGAACTCACCAGCGCCGAAGCACCAAGAGGGAGAGCGGGGTCGGACAAGGGTCCAATGCCACTTGCCCCCTCGGAGCCGACTAGGGAAGTCCGGCGCCGAGATTCTTCCAAAGAAGACATCGGAGCAGACGACAGTACCGAAGACAAGGGTATCTGTTCCGACGCACCCACAGTCTCGGGTCCGAGCTGCCCCGGCTCCGACCTCAAGAGAGTCAGAGGAGGAACATTCTGAGTGACAGGATTAGCCATTGACTGTTGAGTCGGGCTCTGAAGCATTTGGGTCAGTGCCTCGGACGTGAAGTCGACACACTACCCTCTGAAGGTCATGATCTGACAGTCTCGACGACCTAGAGGAGTGAGATCTATGGCTCTGTTCAGACAACAATGGAGATGCTGGAGCCGAATGAACGGAGCCGATAGATGGTGACCTGGACCTCTTTCTGGAAGTCGGTTCCGATAACTTTATCGGAGCTGACTCAGCAATGACTACCTCGGCTCTGGCCGGAGCCGAGGGAACAGTGGGAACATGTGTTCGAGAATCATCAGCTCCAGCCGGAGCCGATGTTCGAACAGGTTTTGAAGCCCCCGAAGACGACTCAGATACAGCAGCCGATGGTCTGGTAGGCTTGGAGGGTTTCCCCGAAGATTGAGTCGGGGGACCCTCAGGCTTCAATAAGCCCCTTAAAATGAGCTTATTTTTTCGCTCCTGCAGGACTCTAGGGCTGAAACCATGGCAAACAGCACATGAGTCCTGCAGGTGCAACGGTCCCAGGCAGTATACGCAAGAAGTGTGACCGTCTGTCAGAGACATCTTCTGACAGCACGAGTCACACTTCTTAAAGCCTGAGACCTTTGATTCTTTAGACATAGCTCTAAAGGTAACAGACAGTTACACAAACACAAACACACCGTTAAGTTAAGAAAAAAACCCAAAGAAAGTTTCTACACAAACACACACACTCCAAATCTAGGAGGAGTGGGAAAGGGGCCTAAGGCCTAAGGGGAACTCTGAGAAAAAATTTTTGGACAAGGGGAAGATTCGAGGAAAAAGGGTCCAACTACGAAAAAACTAATTAAAGGACAGTAGAAAATTAAAATTAAAGGGGTCTAAGTAGACTAAAAGTCTGACTAACCTGCAAGCCGGTTGGAAGAGCACCTCGTAGCTATAGTGGCAAACGAGATCTGGGGAGTTACCGCCTAGCATTGTGGGATATAGGGGAGCCCCGAGCCGGTGGAACTAGCTCTCGAGCTTTTAGAGTGGCCGAGTCGGAGTCGAGGTTCGACTCCGAACCCATCCAGCAAGAATGAAGGCGAGATAGACAACTTAACATGCCATGGTTCGCAGAGAGCTTACAAAGTATCAACGGGATCTCATTGTTGAAATGTATCAGTCAGGAGACTGGTACAAAACAATTTCTACAGCATTGGATATACCATGGAACACAGTGAAGACAGTCATCAAAAAGTGGAGAAAATATGGCACAAAAATGACGTTGCAAAGAACTGGATATCCCTCCAAAATTGATGAAAAGACAAGATGAAAACTGGTCAGGGAGGCTGGCAAGAGACCTACAGCAACACTAATGAAGCTGTAGGAATTTATGGCAATTTCTCTGAAGGTGAGAACAACTCACATGGCATTTCTGGTTGTGTACTGCATGTGACAACAATCTCCTGCATTCTCCATATGTCTGAGCTATTTGGTAGGGTTGCAAGATGGAAACCTTTTCTTACACAGAAAAACATTCAGGCCCAGCTAAAATTTGCAAAACAATACATCAAGTCTCCCAAAAGCATGTGGGAAAATGTGTTATGGTCTGAAGAGACCAAGGTTGAACTTTTTGGCCACAATTCCAAAAGGTATCTTTGGTGCAAAAACAACACTTTGCATCACCAAAAGAACATCATCCCTACAGTGAAGCATGGTGGTGGCAGTATAATGATTTGAGGTTGCTTTTCTTCAGCTGGAACTGTGGCTTTACTCAAGGTGGAGGGAATTATGAACAGTTGCAAATACCAGTCAGTTTTGGCCCAAAATCTTCAGGCATCTGTTAGAAAAATGAAGATGAAGAGGAATTTCACCTTTCAACAAGACAATGACCCCAAGCATACATCCAGATCAACAAAAGAATGGCTTCACCAGAAGAAAAGAAGTTATGTACTTACCATAATGTTCCATGTGAGTTGTTCTTCTCGCCTTCATTTTGACTGATGGGTAGCATCCCCAGCACCATAAACTTGGGTGGCTCACGGGAGTACCTGTCTAAGGGCAGCAGACCCAAATGAAGCTCTGTCCCTAGAGGCCTTATCAACCTTGTAATGAGATATGAAGGTATGTGGCTTTGACCATGTGGCAGCTGCACAAATAGAATCAATGGGTAGTCTGGCCAAGAAAGTTATGGAAGTAGAAACAGCTCTGGTTGAATAAGCTTTGACTTTGTCATGTAAAGAAATGTCTGCCATATGGTAAATAAAGGATATGCAATCAGAAAGTCATTTAGATAAGGTAACTTTAGATACTGGTGCACCTTTCTTGGACTCTGAGAAGGACACAAACTGGTCAGCTCTTCTATGATTTTTTGCCCTGTCCAGATAGAAATGAAGTTGTCTATTGATGCCAAGTTTGTGAAGTATACATTCCAACTGATTAGAGTGACTGGGAAAGAAAACAGGTAAGTCAATTGCCTGGTTAAGGGTGAATTCGGAACAAATTTTGGGTAAGAACGACAGATTCGCCCTGAGGGAGACCCTATCTTTGTGGAATATTAGATATGGATGCTTAACAGAGGGCTTGCAACTCAAATTCTGCGTGCTGAAGTAATGGCCACCAAGAAAATGGTCTTCCAGAAAAGATATTTCAGCTCACAAGAAGAAGTAGGCTCAAAGGGCGAAAGAATAATCTTGGAGAGGACTAGATTCAAATTCCATGGGGTGATATGAGATCTTATCGGTGGTTTTAAGTGCAACGTACCCTTCAAAAAAGCCTTCTCCAACTTGTTAGACATACCACCATTTCCAGATTCACCTATATGGAAAGACACAGCAGCCAGTTTGTAGCCACATGGTGGCTGCTGCAGCTCCTTCGTTGAACAGTTTGGTCAGAAACTCCAAGATATCTGAAATGGAGGCCAGAAAAGGGTCAATGTTATTCTGCTGAGCCCAGATGGAAAACCTTTTCCACTTACTGAGATATAGTTTCCTAGTTGAAGACTTGTGTGAGGACAACAGAATATGCTGAGCTTCTTCTGATAAACTCTGGAAACTGGCTATTCTGGGAATTGCAGCAGCCAAGCTGTCAGTTTGATGGACTGAAGAGAAAGGGTGAAGAGCTCCTGATGAGTGGGTCAAAAGATCTGGCACTGGGACCAGGATCCAAGGCTCTTCTACTAGGTGAGGCTTCAGAAAGGAGGAACCAGATTTGACAAGGCCAATGTGGGGCTATTAAGGTAAGTGTCCTGCCCAAAAAACTGGCTTTCTGCAAAACTTTGGGAATCAGAGGAAAGGGGGGGGAGGAATAAAGGAGTCCCAGAGGCCAATCATGTACAAGCGCGTCCCTCGGGGACTGTCCATGTTGAGGGATCAGGGCAAAGTAGTTGCTGCATTTGGTGTTCGTGGGAGTCACAAAGAGGTCGCAACAAGGCTGGCCCCATCTGTGCAAAATCATTTCCGCTACTTTGTTGAGGGACCACTCGTGAGGCAAAAGAATTGCCCTGCTGAGTTTGTCCGCTATTACGTTACATTTCTCCGGGATGTGCATTGCTATCAGAAAGCTCTGGGTGGACACTGCCCATTTCCTCCATATTAGAGCCTCTCAACATAGGGGAAAAGATCTGGTTCCTCGTTTTTTATATACCAGACTACGGACATGTTGTCTGACTGAATTGCAATCGTGCCCAGAGGAAGAGAGTCTTGAAAGGACTGCAATGAGAACCACTCTCATCTCTAGGACACTGATGTGAAATTGAGCCTCATGAACCTGCCATGTACCTTGAGATCTCTGTCCTGATAACGCCCCCCCCACCCAAACAGGGAGACGTCCGTGGTCACCACTGCAACTGGAACCGGGAGGACAAAGGGATGTCCCATGGTCACCGACTCGGACGTTAGCCACCACCGAAGATCGTCCTTGCAAGTGTTGGTTATCAGAACTGGGTGATTCATTGGTAAGTCCTGAAATGTCCACTGTGTGAATAGCAGCCACTGAAGAATGAGCATGTGAGATCTCAACAGAGGTATTGCAATGATAGCTGCTGCCATGGTGCCGAGCAACTTGAGAATCTGCGATGCTGGTAATTTGTGTTTTGACAGGAGATCCACAATCTGTTGTCATAGGGTGAGCACTCTTTCTGAAGGAAGCTTTAAAGGCATGTTAACTGTGTCTAAGTCTGCTCCTATACACATTGTACGCTGCGACGGCAATAAAGCAGACTTCTGAATTTATCGTAATGCCCAGTTGGTAACATAGATCTAAGGCAGTGTCCCTTGCCTGAATAAGCTGATGCCTGGTGGGTGCGGTGAGGAGCCAGTCATCCAAATAGGGAAACACTTGGATTCCTAGATGTCTCAAGTGAGCCATGACCACTGCCATACATTTGGTGAACACTCTGGGGGCTGTAGTGAGACCAAAGGGCAGGGCCCGAAACTGGAAGTGACTGGCTCCCAGTCTGAAGCGCAGATGATCTCTGGATGGCCTGGCCATTTTAATAATGTAGTACACATCTTGAAGATCTATTGAGCACATCCAATTGTCCTTCCCTAGGAATGGGAGTATGGACTGAAGCGTGACCATCTGGAACTTTGTCTTTACCTCATATTTGTTGAGTCTGCTGAGGTCAAAAATTGGTCTCCAGTCCCGTGTCTTCTTTTGCACCAAAAAGAATCTTGAGTAAGTTCCGGATCCTTGCTGGTCTGCTGGGACTGGTTGGATGATTCTTTTTTGTAATAGTTTTTGAACCTCTACTGTTGCCACATCCCGTAGACTGGGTGAAACATCCAGAATTCCTTTTGTTGGTCTGGGTTGGGTATGAAAGGGGATGAAATAGCCTCTGGATATAATATTTTGTACCCATCTGTCTTCTGAGATTTTTAGCCAGTTGCCTAGGTACAAAGACAAATGTCCCCTGACTGCCTCAAGAGCAGGACAGTCGGGCCTCCTTTTAAGAGCGCTGATAGGGCTTGCCAAGGAACTGATCCCTGTTGCCCTGGTTTTGCAGACCCCCTCTGCCACGTGGACGTCGTCTTTCATCATTGCCCCCTTCTCTGCCCCTGGAGGAGGCTTCACCGCATGAGTTAGGAAAGGCTCCTTGGGCTTTGCGGAACCACATTTTTCCTCCCCATTGACCTTTAGGGTAAGGTTTAGTAGGGGTGGAAAAATGGACTCCTACGGCAGATAGAGTCTTACCATCTTGCTCACATCTGGTGAGGGTCTCTAACTTAAAGAGCCATCAAAAGGGGCATTCACAAATGACGACTTGAAAGGTTCCGCAAAGGAACATAAGCGTATCCAGCAATGTCTCCGCAGATCAATTCCTGCAACCACTGCCCTACTCGTCCCATTGGCTGCATAAGATACGAGGTGCATGGAAGAGTTAATAGAATTGAGGGTAGCAAGCTGAGACATCACTTTATCTGCCACCGAATTGGCTAATACACCCTGGAGAGTATATCCTAGCTCTTTCAGGAGATCTCTCTGAAGCCTTGTGAAATGGGTTAGATTGTTCAAGGACCGAACAGCAAAGGTCACAGAACTGAACATGCGCTTGATGTATCTGTCCATGATCCTAGATTCCCTATTATGAGGATGGACAGACGCAGAGGTCTCTGACATCTCTTTCTTAGTGGCTGCCACAACCACCGTGGCATCAACAGGTATGGGTTTGGATAAGAAAAACTTGTCATGAGGAGCTGAAATATATTTAATGGGTCTCCTAGGGACAGGCTCCATAGACTCTGGTGACTCCCACGCCCTTCGACACAAAAGATCCATCAACTCATCGAAGGGCGAAGAAACCCAAGAGGTGGAGGGTCGAGACCCAAATGCCTTCAGGAGCACCGATTCGTCCTCGGTAGGGTTAATGGTCTGCCAGTCACCCCTCTGCTTAAGGATCTCTAAGATATCTGCAAAGGAGATATCCTCAGAGGGGGACTTTGGGGACACTTCAGATTCCTCCAAATCAGTATCAGATGTGATGGATTTCTGAGGGGAATCTAAATGTCTTCTTCTTTCAGCTTTTCCCAGTTAGGGGTCGCCACAACAGATCACCTGTCTGCTCATGAGAGTTTTACAGTGGTTGCCAGCCCAGTGCCCAACCTTCCACAGAAGGCGCACGCACACACGCGCACACGCGCACACACACACACACACACACACACACACACACACACACACACACACACACACACACGCCTAGGGCCAGAGTGTCCAAACCACCTACAGCATGCCTTTGGGATGTGGGAGGAAACCAGAGCACCCAGAGGACACGACCACAGGGAGCACAGAAGGCACCCCAGCCGAGGATCGAACCGGAGAAAGGGGAATCTAAATGTCTCCTCTTACATAACCTCTTCTGAGGGACATCCTCAGTGGGAACTTCAGGGGAGGTCTCAGAAGAGCAGGGTTCCCGCGATGGGGCTTCCTGAGGCTCCAGGTCTCTACGCTTATGGTGGGTCTGCAGTGACGGAGAAGATTCCGGTGCTTTTTGGGAGGAGGTGGCCATTTCAGAGGTAGTGGCTGTCCTGGGGGACAAAACCCTCCTCATGGCATCGAAGGCACCATGGCTCTGATGCGAGGAAGCACCCGGGTCCGAAGACACCAAAGACTCCTCCTGCATCAAAACCGCCAACTCCAAGCCAGAGGTAGGAGCTGAACTCATCTGCGCCGAAGCCCCAAGGGGGAGAGTCAGAACCGATGCATCGGTTCGACTCCCCTCCCCGGAACTGACGGGGGAGAGTCGGCTCCCAGATTCTGCCACTGGAGCAGAGGACATCAGGGTTGTTGGTGCCGACAGGTCCGAAGTGAGCATCGGAACCGATGGTTCCACAAATGACTGAATGGCCTCCTCTGGCTCTGATGTCTCGATTTGAGTCCGAGGAGGAGCAGAAATCATCGGAGAAGACTTTGTTGCTTCCGAAGCTGCCTGAGTTGAAGCAGACAGAATTTTAGCTAGCGCTGGATTCCGTATCAGTCTCCATACCACACGGTCCACACCTGAATCAGAAAGTCTGGAAGCCAGAGAGGAAGCTACAGATGGAGCCGGTGAACCCTGAATCGGGGATCTCAATGTAGGAGATACCAGTTCCAAGACTGGGGACCGGCTCCTACCCACTACCTGTACAGTCAGTACCGAAGACAGTGGAGCCGATACAGGAACCTTCTTAGAGCCCTTCGGATCCGAATTCACAGAAGAGGAAGCTGAGGACGAAGTATTGGTTTCCCTGGAGCAGTATCCAAGTCTGACTGGAAAGCAGACAATCAATCCATGCCGACCAACTACCTTTTCCTTTCTGCCAAAACCCTAGCACTGAATCCATGACAAATGGAAAAAACCTCTTGGAGATGCACCTCTCCCAAACAGTAGACACATATGGTGTGGCCATCAGTAATTGACATCTTCTGATTACACTTAGGGCACTTCTTAAACCCTGACTTGGCCTTTTCAGACATAATGACACAGTAAAATCACAGCAATGAAATAGAACTCTAATAACCAATTAAAGGTTAGCAACGATACACAATATAAGCCTAACTGGCTACAAATACAGCTAAGGAAAGCCTAACTCGGCTGAAGCTGCAGTTAAAGGAAATAAGCCTAAAAGGCTAAAAGTAAATAACTCAAAAGAGCCTAACTCGGCTATAAGCCTAACCGGCTACAAAAAAAGTGACAAAAAAAGCCTAACTCGGCTTAAGGGATAGGGTAAATTAAGACTAACAGGCTATGAGGAAGGAACCAACAGGGCCAAACTCCCAGAAAAAAATGAGAACACGAGTTCTTATATTATCAAACAATTATTAAACAATTAGAAAGAGCAGAACCCCAAAAAGGATAGCCTATCCTTTCAAACTCTCAGAACTCACACACAAAGTTATTCCATGGAAGAAAAAGATAAAACTTATCTCTCAAACGGCCTGAGCTGTAGAGAAACAAACGATTTGTTGCAGCGGCAAACTAGATCTGTGGAAGTTAGAGATGCATTGTGGGATAGGGTTTCGGCCTCAAGCTGTTAGAGACCTCGAGCTTTGCAATTTGGCCAACTCGGAGCCGAACCCATCAGTCAGAATGAAGGTGAGATTGAACAACTTCACATTTAAAGTTTTCGAATGGCCCAGCCAGAGCCCAGACGTCCAACAGAAAATCTGTGGGGTGACCTGAAGAGGGCTGTGCACAAGAGATGTCCTCGCAATCTGACAGATTTGGATCGCTTTTGCAAGGAAGAGTTGGCAAATTTTTCCAAGTCAAGGTATGCCATGCTGATAGACTCCTACCCAAGAAGACTGAATGTTGTAATTAAATCAAAAGGTGCTTCAACAAAGTATTAGTTTAAGGGTGTGCACACGCATGCAACCAGCGTATTGTACGTTTTTTATTTTATATATTTTTTCCCCTTACAAATTTGTTTTTCAATTGAATTGTACAGGTTATAGGTCACATTAAAGGTGGGGAAAGTTTTGAAATGATTTATTGTGGTCTCATTTTTTTATATCTCAAAAACCTAGCATTTTAACAGGGATGTGTTTATATCCACTGTGTGTGTGTGTGTGTGTGTGTGTGTGTGTGTGTGTGTGTGTGTGTGTGTGTGTATATATATATATATATATATATATATATATATATATATATATAGGTTTACTATCATAAAATCGAAACTCAAAATAAAACGTGTCTTAATGTTCGAATTTAAACATCGGAAATGAACATTTCCGTATGTCCCTAATGTCGAAAACAGCTGTGTATTGTCGAAAATGTCGCTCGTGACATTTCTGACAATCAACGGCACTCCCACCCGTCACGTAACTCCCAACCTAACTAGCCTAAACTCACAGTTATGCAGGGGGGCAAGCCCCCCTGCACCCCCCACACCCCCCCAACTTAATATTCCAACTCCGAGATCGCACTACAGTGAGGAAAGGGATTTATTTCCCTAACCGCACTGTACCGCGATCCCCTCACATGAACGAACGTTATAATTGCGAATGCACAGTCCATTCACAATGATAACGTTTGCTCACATAACCTGCCGAACTATGAAGTATTCGAACATCTGTTGTTCGAATACTTCATAGCCGTGCAATTGCACTTCAGCATTGTGACAGTAAACCATATATGTGTATATATATATATATATATATATATATATATATATATATCTATATATATATATACGTGTGTGTGTGTGCGCCCACACGCACATGCACACACACACCACACACACACACACACACACACACACACACACACACACACACACACACACACACACACACACAAACACTCAGAATAACCTTCTGCAGGAAATGCTTAAGGTTGCTGCTAGGGCTACTTCCCATGTCATCAATACATTAATCAACAGAATTATAACAGAAGAAAGAATTCCTGACATTTGGAAACCGGCCCTTATTGTTCCCCTTCTGATTCATGGCATGAAATAACTGAATACAATTAATGAAATAATTTCAGTCTAACTGCTGCTTTCTCCTCTAAGATCATGGAAAAATGCATTCACAAATGACTTCTTAGGTAACCCCAGCATTACCTTACACACTGTCAACACAGCTTTAGAGGTCCAGACATGGGACAGATATTGAACTCCTTGACCTGGAAAAGTATATCAGAGGTCATCCTGATTCTGGATACTTTGTCACTGCCATATTTCTTGACCTCAATAAGGCCTTTGACCCAGTGTGTCACAACAGGCTTATGGAAGTCCTTGACAAGTTGCAATTTTTATTCTTAACAGTAAAAGATGGTTCCTCAACTTATTTATCCAATCAACCATGCGTGGAAGAATTCACACTGCTCTTTCCAGCCTTTGAGACACTGGTGTACCATAAGGATCAGTAATGAATCCACTTCTACCCACCATCTATATGAATAACATGGCTCACAGCTATGGCAATTCAAAATTAATTTGATATGCCAATGACTCTACACTTATCTGGCAAACATTTTCCTGTTACCAGTCAATTACAAACTTCAACACTATGTCAGTCTTCAAGAGCGAGAAGCATGTGTTTGTATCTGAATGCCTCTAAAACAAACCAATGCTGTTTCCCTCTAAATGCCACTCCTGTTCTCAGTTCTTTTTTACTCAACCAGTATGGCTCTGATTTTATCATTACTTGATGACTCAGTATAGCTATTAAGGAGACTTCAACAAATTTTCTAGTTCTTGATAACTAAAGATTTGATGATTACATAAAAAAAATAATGTAAATCAGTGAAAAACTTGCTATACATGGCTAGGCCATTCTGTCAGATAAAGTAAGACATGGCAACTGTTATAGTCTCCCTTATGTTCTGTACTCATCACACCTGTTGATTGGGATCTCACCTTACCTGCAAACGAAGCTCAAACAGGCATATACTATAAAACTATAACAGCCATATAATAAAAAAACTGAACACTAACTTCACGGAACCAAGTTAGAATGCACTATTTAAACTGCAATTCCATCACCACCTTGCTGTGATTCAAGTTTCATTTGTGCATAAGCTCCTATATTTTCCTAGCTGTCCCTCTATCTGATGACTTTAGATGGATGAACTTTTTAATTGACTTGAGGTAATCAGACTGCTCATCCACATTGTAAAAACACAAAATAAGTTTAGTAAACTCATTACAATAGGTAAGGACAGGTACACACTCCCTTAACAGTCCAAGAAGCATTCTTACAAAAAAACATGTTAAAATCCAAGTTGAACAGCCATTTCTGTAAAACTGGAAGTACAACTCTCAGATCACTCAACTGTACCCCTGCCTACACCTACTACAAACACCTGACCTTTCCATGTAAACAATTTTCTAACCATACCATTTCTTCTCTATCCCTTACAATACTGGATCATGAGATACTGTTGCTATGGTTTCTGCCTTTTTTTAAGTTTTCCAAACATTCAGTGTTTCTAAATTTTGACAGGAATGGACCACATTAAGTCAATGCCTAATTAATGTTCATAAAAATTAGTACTGCTTCATTCTTTAATGTCTGCCATGTTTGTACTTCTCAGCGCTATGGCTAGGTAATTCTACTGCTATTTTCTCAGTACTATGGCTAGGTAATTCTACTGCTATTTTCTATCAATTTTTTCTTTATAATCTTTTTAATACTAAGCTTTTATCTTCAAATGTATACATTTTCTATCCTCTTTACCTCAATGGTAAATCTACATACCTGTGTATATCAAATGCATTTGCTGCCATGTTGTTATTGCTTTTTATATTATGTTACGGTTTTATATAATGTCTAGACGTTACAATCCCCAGTATTCCAATAAAAATAGGCCTTCCCAGCTGGACGATTTTAGTTAATAAATGTAAACAAATGAATACATATTCACCCTGTTTGTATGGTCCTAAAAATCTAAGCGTTAGCTCAGCATGTACAGAACTCTGTATAATCAAGGGACTGAGAACTCTCACTGACAATGCTGGGGTGCTCTGGGCATGAGACAGCAAAAAAAAAAAAAAAGGTTACATAAAAAGTCAAGGTACTGTTTTACTATTTTTCAGATAATACTGAGACACCTGACAGTGGCACAGTACTCTCAAGGAGCAACCTCAAACATGAAACTACATGTATACATATATCATTTTGACCTCCATGAAAATGATGTTTCTGGGCAATGTCTACCTATCCATAATATCAAAGCAATCAAGAATATTGTGGCAAAGTTATCCTCCAGCAACATTTACTTTTATTCATTTATCCCTTTTTGGCCAGGTTAGTCCCACTAAGCTAGAACCCTCTTTTCAGAGGACACTTGAGGTGGCATTTTAGGCTGCTTGGAACTCCACTGAATCGAATCAGAACTCCACTCATGCATGAAGCTATTGGAGATAAAAAAATCAAAACAAAAAAAGAATTGCATTAATTCACATCCCGGGAAGGTTTGAAAACGGACCGAAATTAGGATTATTTCTCCAATCAGCAAGCTTGTTGGAGATGTCAGAAAAGTACAGTTGTGTACCTACCATAAATGTAGATGTTTGAGTGTATTCACTGTTGCAGTCATTACAATTGGGTTATCCTGCTGGCAGGCTACGCGCAGTCGGCCCGAATTCCAAAGTCTAGGTCCGGCGTCGGTTGCGGTCACCTCCTCCCGGACTTCAGTGCGCCAGGGGTATAAAAGATGCAGCAGACGCCATTTTCTTCAGTTTTTCTTGCCCCAGATGTCAGGTGCCCCCAAAAGGGTAGGCTAAAAATATGTCAAAAAAGCATGCATGCACCAAGTAAAAAGTTTCCTTCATCGACAAGCAAATACATCACATAGGTTGTATAGAATAGAGAAGTATAGATAAGGTCCAGCAAAGATAAGGGGGATGGTGGTAGGTACACAACTGTACTATGTTCATCGTGTTTCACTGTTGCAGTCATTACAATTGGATTGAATCCCAAAGCTAAGGTTGGGAGGCTGGAACTAAATAGAATTAGGAGCGGCTATGAGGCCCTGCAGTACTGCAGTGGCAAAGGCTGCCCTGGATTTGGAGTAGAGTGGTAAGTGGTAGTGCTTTGTAAAAGTGTGCACTGAACTCCAGGTTGCAGCTTCTAAAATGTCCTTGGTTGGCACTCCTCTGAGGAAGGCTGCTGAAGTGGCTGCTACTCTGGTTGAATGTGGCCTAATGCCCTTGAGCACTGATTTGCCATGTTGTGAATAGCATAAACGAATGCAGTGACCTATCCACTTTGAAATAGTCTGCTTTGAGATAGCCTTTCCTTGTGATCCTGCAGCATATGCTACCAGTAATTGCTCAGTCTGTCTAAAAGCTTTGGTTCTGTCCAAGTAGAAGCGCAGCTGTCTGTGTATGTCCAAATAATGCAGAAGTCTCTCACCCTTATTCTGTGAGTTTGAATAAAAGGTAGGCAAATGAATAGTTTGGTTGAGGGCCACACTGGACACTACCTTAGGCATAAATGTGGGGTTTGTCCTTAGAGAAACCCTATCTGGATGGAAAATGATAAAAGGTTCCACAGCCATGAGTGCCTGTAGCTCTGAGACTCGTCTTGCAGAGGTTATTGCTAGGAGCAGAGCTGTTTTCTATGATAATAATTTTATATCAGCTGTAGCGGCTGGCTTAAAAGGAGGCAGAGTGAGTTTTTCCAAGATATAATTGAGGTCCCATGCAGGTATTGGTGATCTCCTTGGAGGCCATAAGTTTTTGGCTCCTCTGAGGTACTACCTTAATAAAGGATGAGAAAAAATAGGTGGCTCTGTATTGAAATGAGCTGAAATGGCAGAGGCATGAATCTTAATTGATGAAAAGGATAGGCCTTTGTCCAGCATCTCAGTTAAATATTGCAAAATCTGAGGGATATTTGGTACAATCATGTCAATTCCTTGTGCCTGGTTCCAAGCACATAATCTCTATCATTTTTCTGCATAAGATTTTCTGGTACTGGGCCCACCTGGCCTCCAAGATAACATCCATCACCGCTTTAGAGAGAGGTGTGTTTTGAAAATTTACATTATCCGCCATGCTGCCAGATTTAAGGTCCTGAGTTGGCTGTGCAGGATCTGATTGTTTTGTTGGGTCAGTAAGTGAGGAATTTGAGGTAATGTCCATGCTGGGCATTGAGTCAAGTTCCTTAGGATTGGGTACCAGTGCTGGCGGGGCCAGTTTGGGGCAATCAGTATCATTTTTGGCTTCTTTGTCTGACCTTTAGGAGTACACCTTGGGGAGGAGAGGCAGTGGAGGAAAGGCATATACTCTTAAGTTTTTCCAGCTGAAAGATAGAGCATCCACTTTCCATGTTTGCTTGTGATAAGTCCTTGTGCAGAATTTCTGTAGTTGGCAGTTGTAAGGGGAGGCAAATAGATCTATGTCCGGGCATCCCCAATTCCTTGTTATCATGTTGAAGACTTGTGGATCCAATTTCCACTCGTGGGGATCCATGAGGTTTCTGCTTAGTTCGTCTGCCAGAGTATTTATCTTTCCTGGCAGGAATTGTGCTTGCAGATGTACTTGGTAAGTCAATGCTGTGTTCCACAAAGTCATGGATGGTCTGCAAAGGGGGTAGGAATGTGTGCCCCCCTGCTTGTTTATGTACCACATGACTGTAGTATTGTCCATCTTTATAAGTAGTTGTCCTGGATGAAGTAGATCCTTGAAGGCTGTCAGGGCATTTTGAACAGCTAGCATCTCTTTTTGATTGATATGTAGATGCATTTGGATTGCAGACCACGTACCCTGAATACATCTTCCTGCCATGTGGGCCACCCAGGCATAATCTGATGCATCTGTTGTCAATGTCTGCATGGCTGGGGGTATAGTGAATGGCTGCCCCTTGTTGTGGTGACAGGCATTTGCCCACCATCGAAACTCCTGTTGCAGGCAGGGAATGAGTGTAATTATTGTTTCCAGGCTGTGGCAATGTTGAGTCCAAACACTTTTTAGATACCATTGTAGTTTCCTCATATGCAGTCTTGCATATGGAATTAGCAGAATGCAGGATGCCATGAAGCCCAAAGCCTGCAGAATTTTTCTTGCAGTTAACTGGTCTTTGTTGCCAACATTTTTGAAATAAGTAGTCAGTTGCCTTTGTCTGGCATGAGATAAGCCATCTGGGCAGTTGTATTTAAGCTTGCACCCAGGAATATTATCTCTTGAGAGGGTACCAGTTTTGATTTCTTTTCGTTTACTGTGTACCCTAGGCATGTTAATAATCTTTTTACAAATGCCAGATGCTGTAGTAGTATGTCCTTGTTTTCTGCTTGAATAAGTCAGTTGTCCAAGTAAGGATATATTTGTATTCCTCTCTGTCTGCAAAATGCAATTACTGGTGCCAGGCATTTTGTGAAGACCCTGGGCGCAGCAGATAAGCCAAAGGGCAGTGCAGAGAATTGGTAGTGCATTGAGCCAGCTATGAATCTGAGGTATCTTCTGCATGACTGTCTGACTGGGACATGCTGGTCTGCCTCTTTTAGGTCTAAAGTTACAAGCCAAGCCTTCTTGCCCAGCATGGGCAGAAGCTGCTGCATGGTTAACATTTTGAATTTTGGAATATCCAGGTATGTGTTTAGAATACATAGGTCCAGTACTGGCCTCCAGGCTTTGTCCTTTCTGGGCACCAAGAAAAGTCTTGAGTAAAATCTTTGTCCCTGCTCTTGCTGTGGTACTTGCTGAATGGCCCTCATTTCCATGAGGGATGAAACTTGCTTTTGTGCCTCTGCCCATTGATTTTTTTGGCAGGTCTGGCATACTGTTTTTCCTTGGCAGGGTGGGAAAGTGGAACCTGTAACCTTGTGACACTATGTCCAAGACCCATTTGTCCTGGGTGATTAGGTGCCAGTTTTGAGAAAAAAGTGCTAGTTTTTCCCCTAAAGGAGCTGCCAGAAGATAAGTGCTTGGCACTGGCAGGGGGAAGTCATTGGGACTGCTTTCTGTATGGCTGTGACTTGTCTTCTCCGCTTTTGAAGGTAGGAGCACCCCATTGTTTAGACCTGTATGAGCATTGGGGCTGGGATCTGCCTCTAGGGCATCTGTATCTGCCTCTTTGTGGCCTGTCTGACACTGGAAAGGACCAATTCTTTGTAGGCCAGTGTCTGCTAAATCTTGGAGGCTGTACCTGTAAGAAATCCTTGACTGTTTGCATACATTTGGCTTTGTCCTCCATTTTCTTCAACACCTCTTCTGCTTTAACATCAAACAAGGTATCATGCTGTAATGGAGCATCTAATAATTTTGCTTTAACATGAACAGGCAGATTCTGTTCCTTTAACCAAGCATGCCTCCTAATGACAGAACTCGTAACAGCGGCCCTGCAGGAGGCCTCCAAAGAATCAAAACCGCATTGTAAAGTATGCTTTCCAACTTGTTCAGCTGCATGCAATAAATCCTGCATTTCTTTATTTTCTGCACATTCAGAATTTGTCAACATTTTCTGTTTAAGCAGGGACATAATGTATTGCTGATATTTAAGCATATGAAACTGACAATTTAAAGCCCTTATAGCCAAGGTAGCAGAAGTGTAAATCTTTTTTCCCCATCTGTCCAGTGCCCTAGAATCTCTGTCAGAGTGGGTAGGGTTTTTTGCAGTGGAAGCCTTGATCCCCTTGGGACCCTGAGAAATAGTCTCTGGGTCAGCAGCAGGGTTTTTAAAAATAAATTTGTGGGAGTCTGGAACTCTGTAGTATCTGTCTGGCTTAACAGGAGCTGGAGGTAAGGAGTCAGGGGTCAGACTGGACTCTGAAAATACATCTAGAATGTCTAGCACAGGTGGGATAGCAAGGGGCCTGTGCTGAGGCAGTAAAAGAAAGTCTGAGCATTTTCTTAGATTCTGAATAATCTTGGCTCTCCCAGTGGAAATGCTCCCTCATGGTATGCAGTGTTTCCCCAAAAGAAGAATCCTCAGGAGGAGAAGCTGAGGGGATAGCTTCTTCAGCATCAGAATCCTCAATTAAGGAGGAAGAGAGTATTCCTGATCAGAAGAAGAATCAGATGAAATGGAAACCTAATCTGAAGATTCATATTCTATCTCTTGCCTTGGCCTCTTGTCAGGAGGGGGATGAGAACCCCTGATCAAAGTAATCACGTCTTCGGCCATTTTGAGCATCTGTTTTTTAGACATGGAGGCCTGTCCATGGGCCTGTTGTACTTGTTTCTTTGTCTTTAAAGCTGCTTTAGTCTTTGCCTTTGAAGCTGAAGTCGTTTTAACATATAATTGTGTAGGCCTGAAAACACCCTCAGAAGCCGATGCCTGCTCAGCGGCTCCGGACCCATCTGAGGGAATGGTTTCCAAAGGTCCAATACCTTGAGTTTCTGTAGGCCTGTTTGACTCCACATGGGAGTCGGTATCAGCCTGCGGCTCTAAAGTAGCGGTCGTCAGGGGCTGCGAAAGCGCCTCAATGAGAACTGGCGACTGGCCTAGAAGAAGCCTCGTCGTCTATTTTGGACCTCAGATGCCTGTCCTTTTCTTTGCGTTTTTTTGTAAACTCCGGTAGTCGGTTGTTCCGACGGCATTACATAACTAAATCTTCTGCCAAAGTAATGAAATGCAAAATCGTACCGACACTTAATAGTGCATTGGTTAAATCTAGCACAAAACCGACAACTAGCAATGTCATGGTCAAGGCCTAGGCAAGGAATGCAGTAAGAATGAAAATCCTTATGAGGTATTTGCTTCCCACAAGAAATACAATTATTAACTTTTTCTGACATCAGTCTAGAGCAAGAAAAAAGTTTCCCCAACAGGGTACTTAGCTTTTAATGAGGACTTCGGATCTGAAATTCGAACTTGAAAATCTCAGGAGTCGGCCGACTGGCACTTGCGAACTGCTTTTGCTTCTGGCACCGCGCGGCAAGAAAGACCGAAGAAAATGGCGTCAGCTGCATCTTTTATACCCCTGGCGCACTGACGTCAGGGAGGAGGCGAGAGCAACCGACGCCGGACCTAGACTTTGGAATTCGGGCCGACTGCAGGTAGCCTGCCAGCAGGATAACCCAATTGTAATGACTGCAATAGTGAAACACAATGAACATCATCGCTCAACAAGGATCGCTCCAGGCTGGTGCAGGAAGCAGTGAGGAGCCCTTCCAATTGGCTCAGGCTGCCTCAGGTGACTAGGACAGCCTGAGACTGAAAGTAAAAGACGAGTCAAATGTAAAAGTGCAACGGCACTAGCATGGGGAACCATTTTTTTTTTTGAGCATGACAAAAGGTAAGTAATTAACAGTGAAATGTGTGTGTGTCTGTTCGTGTTCTTGCATGTATGTACGTTATGTATGGGGATTGTGAGAGGAGATGCTTTCAATTGTCCCTGATTTTGCAAAGCATTTGTTAGACAATGAATCAGGTGGATTTGACTTTGCCTCAACATTGGCAAAATGTTTAATTTTGACTAGCAATAAAATACCTTTGAAAAGTTAATAGTTAATCCTGACTGAGTGCATACTTGTGTGTCACATTCCTGTAAAAGAAAAAATGATGGGTAGTGGTCTGATAGAATTTTTTACATTAATCCTGGAATCAGAATTGGTTCCTAACAATTGCAGAAAGTCAGAAAAATAATCTATTCTCATACATGACTTAGTTTTTATGTAAGTATACATACCTTTTATTGTACATAAGCACTTTTAAGTACAGGAAACAGTTTTCTCTAGATGTTTCCTGTTTTCTTTGAGTGTCATTTACATCTTGCTCTCATCTACATGTCTATTTTAGCATTTTGAAAGCTCAGATTTTATGTTTATGTATTTATTTTTATGGACCTGTAATAGATAGGTTCCCCAAATGTTTCCTGTTTCATTTGAGTGCTGCTTCCTTCTTGCTCACAACTGTATGTCTATTTTGGCATTTTGTAAACTCAGATTTTACTTTTTATAGACATGAAACAGATGCAGTTTTCTCTAAATGTTTCCTGTTTCATTTGAGTGTTGTTTCCTTCTGCCTTAGACCTGCATGCCTGTTTTGGATTTTTTCAAACTTAATATGCACGAAGAATTAATATAGCCACCTTTTGTAGCTCTAAATCTCTGCAACTTAATTTAGAAACCTAGCGTTTGTTAGTAGTTTTATGGCAATTTAATCTAATTTTTCACACTGTTTCATATTGGATCCAAAACAGATACATTCATTACTCCAGCATATGCAGACATATTTCTAGTAAAGAGGGTGCTTTTAACAAGTCTCCACTCAGGCAGGTAGAAAAGCTAAATAAATTCATAATAAACCCCTATGTCCCTATGTCAACCACTGGCTTGCCAACTGTCTCACAGGTAGGACACAGGAAATCAAAATAGAAGTTGCCTCTACAAAGAGACCAGTCACCACTGGATTCCTCCAGGGTTCTGTGCTGTGACCTCTCCTGTTTGGCATCTACTTTTCTGAAGTAAATGCCAATGCAAAGGGTGCTGGCTAACTTTGCAGATGATTCCAGAAGTCATTGAATACCCAGTGCCTTAGCCATCCTGTAGGAAGACTTGTCTCAAATAAATGATGCTAAAATTGTGGCCCGTGTCCTTTGGGAAAAGTCATCTATCCCAAGGAACTACCACATTAATGATACTCCGCTAAGAGCTGACTCAGTTCTTCAGGATTTGGGAATGTATGTGGACAGTGACCTAACTTTTGACTAACATGTGTCCGTTTTTGTAAGAATGTCCTTCTATATTGCACAGCTTATACACAAAGGGATTGTGTACATCTAGGGATGTCATTGCCCCCCCTTACTCAGCCTTCATTAGGCCAATCATTGAATATAATGCCCCCTTTGACACGTATCTATCCAGACATATGTAACAACTGGAATGCCCACAGAGACACCTTAGTAAAAGAATACAAGTCGTAAACAACATGTTCTACATGGACTGACCCAAAGCCCTGTTGCTCTACTTGGTATCCTACAGACTGCTAAGAGGTGAGCTGTGTCTGTCAAACAAGGCATCATCCAACCCATTACTGATGGATTTACTGCTCATCAGCAAGTCAAATGGAATCAGAAATACTGAGCCTTGGGATCTAAACCTCTAATGCAACATAAATAGAATGGTTTCTTGGGTGAGGTATAACCCACAGAGGATACCGCTGCTTTGGAACAGACTCCCCCAGCCACATAAAACAAAGTTCATCCCTATCCATATGCAACTGCAACCTGGATCTATGAATGCAAAACAGAAAATTCACCTCAGGGTTGCCTACGGTACTACTAATGGACAAATGCAGCTCCTAAATACTTTATCCCATGCTTGGGTCCCCTCAAATTACCTACTGTGTGACCCCAGTTATTCTCATTAAAGATCATATATAATTATCGACCATGGGATGGGTAAACAGCAATCTCTAACCAAATGGTATAGGTTAATTTGAGCAAAAAAAAGGGAAATTGGCTACGCTTAAAATGGCCTGCAAGGGCAGCTAGCCAAGTACTAACTTATGAACCTATGCTTTTACTTAAGGAGTATGGAAAAACTAGTGTCTCGATGGTTCCCATATCGTGTTTCTTTTTTTATAAAATATTTACAATTTACTTCCTCTAAAATTATTATGGTGTTGTCTTGGCTAGTTAGGATGTGTTAAAACACGGGGGAGGGAAACGAGTTAAAAAGAAAGCCAACCCTGCCCAAATTCAGTAATGCAAAGCTACTTATCACTTACATAAAATTAAATGACCACAAACTCCTTTGTATAATACTTCTATATATCCCTTGGAAACAATATATATCCAACCTCTGAAGACATCCTTAATTAGATCTCACACAATATTACCACTGAAACAGCCATCATATGTGATGTCAACATCAACTGAAGTAATTTCACTTCTAACTCTCCATCTAGCATCAACTTTTATGGCTATAAACAGCTCTTTATTTCTCCTACTCACTGTAACAAATCCCAGGACATTAGTCTCATTCCTGACTGGATTCTGGTCTCTGATCCTTTCAACTACACTGCATCAGGAACCATTTTTGAATTCCTTCATGATCACTTTCCTACATATGCTAATAGATGTACTACACAGCATGCTAAACAACAACTATACAAACATGCTCGTAATCTCTCAAAATTCAATCCTGAATCATTTTTAGTTACTCTAAACTCAGTTAACTGGACTATTCTAAAAACCTTGCCACTAGATGAGGTAATAGAAAGATTCAATTCATCTTTAAGCATCCTAAAGGGTCAGCCCTACTATGTAGGAAGAGTCAAATCTAACTTTGCTCCATAGCTTACTATCACAGTAGAAGTCTTATGCAAAACAGAGACAAGGCATGGAAACCGTGGGAGAAACTAAAACTCTACAGCACTTTAAGGAACTTCATAACCTTACCAAAAAGCAAGTCAGCATTGATAAGAAACAATACTGTTCTGATTTACAAAATAACCACATATATATAACCCCCCCCCCCCAAAAAAAATTCTGGTCATCCATTAAACAAATCTTACATAAATATCCTTACCTCTCGCACCAATAACTCTCCCTTAAAAACAGCCACCATGTTCAACTCTTACTTAATTGACAGTATAGTTGTTTTCATCAATGAATCCTTTCCTGACTCAAGTCTACTTCAGCTACTGATACCCCACTCTCACACTAAAACCAGTTGCCACCTTCTTCATAAAAAAATATTATCCAAACTTAAATCCTGCTCACTCTCTGCATCCAACCTTCCTGTAGAATACCTGAAAACTGCTAACACCATTGCATATCCAGGCTTCATGCTTATAAACAGGTTAATACAGGAATCCTATATTCCTGTTATCCGGAAAAATGCCAAATCATACCTCTCAACAAAAGTGGCTCTTCTACCAAGCTATCTAATTTCAGACCCACTGCCATCTTACCCCCCCCTCAGAAATTTTGGAAAAGAGCATTTATAAACAACTACTCCAGCATCTCTTAGAGGAAGAATTACTGATACTCAACATGGTTTTAAACTGCCCTCCTAACTTTTATGGATAACACAAATAAAGCCAGGGATAGAGGTAAACTCACATCTTCCTTATTCCTAGACTTATCAAATGCTTTCGACACTGCGTCTCATAAAAAAACTCCTACTACAATTGTCCACAATGAGTATCTCACAACCTACTCTTCAGTAGTTTAATAATTACTTGTCAGAATGGTTGGTACTAGGCTATCGGCCCTAAGGCCTATGCAAGCCTAGCCATAAAAATTCCCTGGAAATTTTTTCCCACAATATTTACTTCTCAGGGCCCCTGTCTAGCAGGACGACTGACATGATCCCCGGGGTGAATTCCCTATCTCCCATCCAATCATCAAGGTTCCTTTAGAAGAGGGCCAATGAGGCGCTCTGCTTGACATGTATGGGCAGTCTATTCCAGAGTATGGGGAGTCTCTGGGTCAGGAACCTATCCCTCCAGCATGTTTTGTTCATTGTGATAAGGTTTAGATCCCTGGAGCGTGTGGCTCTGAGGGATTGGGATTTCTTTAAGTGGAGCATGTCCAACAGCTCAGGGTTTGACATGGCCTTGTATGTTAAGCAGAGATCACCTCTGAGTAGACGATATGCCACAGAGTATAGCTGGAGTTTTTTTTAGATGGTCAGCATATGGCATCTGTTTTAGGCCTGTAATTCTTTTAGTGAGGTATTTCTGTGGCCTTTCCAGCTGTTGCAGATGTCTTGAGGTACATACCAAATGGGGCATTATACTCTATAATGGGTCTAATGAGGGTGAGTACAGTGGGACAATGACCTCCTTTATTATGGATGAAAAGCCCTTAGTGATGAGGTGGGCCACATAGAAGGATTTCCTGACTGTTGTGGCGATGTGGTTATCGAAATTGAGACCACTGTCCACTTGTGTCCCTAAGACTCATCACACTTTTGATGTTTAGTGTCCTGCCACCTATGTGGTAGTTCATGGGTACATGTTTTTTTCCAAAGGGGATAACTACACATTTCTTGGCATTAAGCTTGAGCCAATGGCTCTGGGACCAGACATCTGTTTCTGTAAGGCCCTTTTGCAGAATTTCCACATCATTTGGGGATTCAATAATGGCTCCCAGTTTGCAGTCATCTGCAAACTTTGTTAGCCAGAGTCCCTTAGTGTTGGCCTGTACTTCAGAGAAGTAGATGCCAAACAAGAGTGGTCACAGGACTGAACCCTGAGGTACTCCACTTGTCTGGAGCTGGATTTGGAGTCGGCTACTTTTACAGTCTGGGTTCTGTCAGTAAGCCAGTTGGCAACCCATCGAATGACATAGGGATTTATGCCCAGCTTACTAAGTTTATCTATGATTCCAGAGTGGGGGATGGTGTTGAAGGCCTTGGCGAGGTCCAGATAGGCTGTGTGGACTGTCTTACCCTCATCCACAGCTTTGGAGACCGATTTGAAGAAGTCAATCAGATTCAGGAGACAAGATCGGCCCTTTACAAACCCAAACTGGGTGGGGTCTAGTGTTTGAAGGTTGCCAATGTCTTTGTTTATAAGTTCCATGACAATGCGTTCCATGCCCTTGCAGATCAGGCTTGTCAGACTGATGGCACGGTAGTTCCCGGGATCCAAGGCGGATCCTCCCTTGTGGAGCGGGATAACTGTAGCTGTGCACCACTCAGTGGGCACGAAGCCTGAGGTGAGGCTATGATTAAACATGACACTTAGGTGGGGTGCCAGTTCATGTAGTACACAGCCTGGGATGTCATCTGGTCCCATGGATGCTGTATTCTTAGCTTTGGAGAGTGCTGTTTCTACCTGTGTGGCTGTGATTATCGGAATTTGGCAATCTTTTGGTATTGAGATGGGCCCTTTAGGGGGTGACGTTGATACTAAATCGATCTGCCAGGATATTGGCAATATCCTTGGGATCAGTATATTTAATGCCATTCTTGTAGCTCAGAGCAGATCTGAGCATTGCCATTTAGATTCTTGACATAACTATAGAATGCCTTGTGGTTGTCTTTGGAATCTTTGGCAATTTTATTTTCGTAACTAGCTTTTGAGGATTTTATGAGGGATCTCAGCTTCTTACTGAGGCTGGTGAGGGATTTTTTTGCATCCTGGGATTTTCCTCTTTTCTACAACAGTTTCTTCCTTTTGTTGTATAGTTTGTTTATATCAGGGGACCACCAGATTGGCTTCCTTTTTTGGAGAAGAGCATCTTGGTTCTATTTGGGATGGCACGATTTATGCACAAGTGGATGTGCTTGTACAGTGCCTTAGTGTAGGATTCTGCAGTCGAACTTCCAGATCCCGTCTGCGTGGGTGTTGTGAAGTTTGTCACTTCTGACTTCAGTAGCATGAAGTTGGCTTTGGAGAAGTTTTTTAAGGAGGTTTCCTTACTGGGGGGGGGGGGTGGGGGGTGGGATGTGGATGTTAAGGGTGATTTGCTTATGGTCAGACCTGACCAATAAGGGGGTGACCACTGGTGTGGAGCATTTATCTCCCATGTTGGTAATGACCAGGTCTAGGATATTGGAGCCCCTGGTGGGACAATGGATTAGTTGATCCAGGGCGTTGGAATTTATGAATTCCAAGAACCGTTGGGAAAAGGAGTTGGTACCCGAGTAGTTTTCCCAATTAATGGCCGGGTAGTTAAAATCACCCTGTATTATCAAACAGAATTCTACCCTTACACCTTACCTACCACCCATCATTAAATGTTTAACACAAGGCGTCTTTCATTGCTCCTCTTCTATTTGATATCTTTATAACCAATATTCATATTTCTACACAAGCATCTCTTGTACAGTATGCAAATAATTCCACCCTTATCTGTCAAATACAATCTAGAAAATTTAGAAAAAAGATTACACAACATGCCTTTCACCTACTGAAAATTCGCTTTACAACCACCAATTCCCTCTTAATCCAAAGAAAACCAAACTCCTTTTATTTTTCCCCAAATCACATTAAAATCACATCCATAAAAATAGGTCAACTGAAGTACTGCCCCATACAAAACTGCTGGGGGTTAAAATAGATGACAACCTCAAATATGACCTCCACATACAGAGCAATATTAAAAAAAAAAATCACAAAAAAATGGAAATGCTATATACAGCCCGAAAATTCCTTACTGCATCCAGCAGAGTCACACTTGCCACTACATACCTACTCCCCTCTCTATTATACGGTTCTTCCCATCTTGACTAACCTCTAGACCACCCTAAAATCTAAACTAGAACAGTGTTACAACAAGGTAGATTTGCAGCTCATACAGGTCACAGAACACATCAGAGTTCTGCACTAAAAACTCTAAATTGGCTAGAATTACCCCACCAACTAAATTATACCCTACTTCTTTTAACACACAAAATTATATTTAATCCCACTTCCTGTCCAGCTGCAAGTACAATTCTACACCACTATCTCCTAAATCATCATCTCTGACCTTCTGGTAAAAATCTACTTGACATGTGTAACCCTTACAAAAATTACAGTCAAAGTCTGTACTCACACTGTATAGCAAAACTCTAGAATACAATCCCTGCATCAAGCAGGGCAATATCTGACATTTACTTACTTAAGCTGCAACTACAATAATTCCTCTTTGACTCCTAGCTTTGCATTTGCTGCTGTCATGGCTAAAATGTCAGCTCCTTCTCCTCTAATACGTACATACAGCCTCTCTCTTTTTCCTTGCTTTTATTTCTCTTTCTCACTTCCCTTACTCTTAATCTTGGTTTTACTCATTATTTCTCCTGCCTCCCATATCTACTCCCCTTATTACCTCTAACAAATATGTTTCTCATGCTCCCCTTTCCTCCTTCTTATCCACTGTTTGAATTTTCCACTCTATTTGCTTTATGAGTGAGTAATGAATTCTCATACTTATACCATGTCAGAACACTTCAGTGCTACACAATATTGTAGTTATCTTGTTTTAATGAAGGTATACATGTATTATTCAAAATGTCATGTGTGTATTAATATCTGTAGTATTCTACTTACAGTATATTGTAATATGACATCAATTTTCACCTATACATATATATGTAAAACACGAAACAAACCACGACCAACCTGCAGTGAACCTTTTAATAACACAGTTTAAGCGCTTTTCGGCTTACAATAGTTAGCCTTCTTCAGAACAAATAAACATTGGTTTCAACATCCTTTTTAAAGTAAAAAAGGCACAAAATTCTAATGATTGATACCTAATTAAACAATTAAATATTAAAATTTAAAGATTTGACATTTAAAGTGCACGTGGATTGGTTTTCTCAGTTGAACTCAAACACCAAGTTTTACATAACAATAAATTATTTATTATACTGAATTAACTAAGATTAAATTAAAATACTGAACAATAAAAATATATAGGATAAACCTAGTATGAATCATCATATGAAAGTAAATGTGTATGAAAATGTATAAAAACCTATCTCTCCAAACTTTTAAGTTTCAAAAGGACACCAATTGAGAGGGCATCATTAAGGCCAGGGAACCTACCTGCATCTAATTTAACTTGCCATTTTAATTCTAATTCCAATAGTTTTTTTCTGTGAATAAAGATTCGTTTGTATGAGCTGAATAGCAACCTTGGATTTTTTACTACTGATATTCACGAACTTTACAGTACGTTTTGTTCCTTGGAAAATTTCCTTTTGAACCTTGGAGTCGCTGAACCTGTGTTTATATGCCATTAGGAAACAGCGTTATATGGTGACTGACTTTATCTTTTATTCTTTACTGACGCTGTTCCCGAGCTCCGTTTGCGTTCTGTGCTGTACCTGGTTATTTTGCTTTTTATATATTTTTATTGTTGAGTATTTTAATTTAATCTTCGTTAATTCAGTAATGTATTGTTATGTAAAACTTGGTGTTTGAGTTCAACTGAGAAAAACAATCCACGTGCACTTTAAATGTCAAATCTTTAAATTTTAATATTTAATTAGGTATCAATCATTAGAATTTTGCGCCTTTTTTACTTTAAAAAGGATGTTGAAACCAATGTTTATTTGTTCTGAAGAAGGCTAACTATTGTAAGCCGAAAAGCGCTTAAACTGTGTTATTAAAAGGTTCACTGCAGGTTGATCGTGGTTTGTTTCGTGTTTTGCAAGTTTGTTTTTGTGGAGTTTGCTTTATACATATATATGTATTGTGGATCAGTTGTGTGTATATGCCTTTAAGAAGCTATCCAAGGGCTTGCACAAGTGTATAACTAGTGAGCACTTGCAAATTAGACTGCCATTTTATAGTAAGCCGTTCAGATATAAGCATGCATGTATATAAGGTCTATCTGTTAGCCAGTCCATTAGTACTTTATGATGCTGCTATCCATCCTGCTGTGTTTCTATGTATTAAAGCATCTAAATGACATACCCCGCCTGCTTGACTTCTATGTGAAAGAGAGACAGACAAGCGGTATGGTGTCAGAAGTGGCATGTCTAAAGGGCATGAAATTAGAGGAGGCATAGCTAAAATGATTTAAGGCACTTGCTAGGAACTGTGGGAATATAACAAAGTGAATCATCCTTGAAATGCATAAAACTTTGCAAAACAGGTCAGAAATGAATTTCACATATTAAAACTTGCTCAGCATTATTTCTTTTTGTATAATATGAAATGGGGCATACAGAATGTTCTAAATGATACTTGCATAAATAGATATGTACGATACTGATAAAAATATTCAAATTACTACAGAAAATGTTTGAAGTAAAGTCTGGACTGCATAAAATAAATAACATAAGGAGAAACAACCACATTTTCACAAAGCATATATTTTTCGTATTAAGCAAAGATATCCGAGTTATCAGACGTGTATAAAAGTGTTTGCACAATGTTACAGTAAAGATATTTCGCAAAAGTATAGCCATTACAGACCATATTTCACTAAGTGCAGCCATTACAGGGCATATTTTGCAAAGTACAGTATTTCAAAGAGTTTACTGTGCATATGTTATTACAAGCTCAAAGCACAGTTTCTTCGTACATAATTACAAGGGTCATATTTTCAGTGTGTTTGGTATACTTTTTGGGCAAGGCAGATGGATTTCGAAAACCTAGTACACTTGTGTTTGACAGTAATATTGCTGAGAACTGGACAGTGTTTAAGCAAGAGTATGACATTTTCATACAGGCTGCATTTTCTGATAAAGATGACAGTTGTTGTTGTGTCTTTCGGCTTTTCCCGGTTAGGGGTTGCCACAGCGGAACTCCGGTCCGCTAATGATTGGTAGTAGATTTTTACGTGCCAAGTTGCCGGCCCTGACGCACAACCTTCAACGAAGGTACGCCCATTCACGCATGTCTCCACACAGAAGACGCTCTAGCTGAGAATCGAATAGGACAATGTCTTACTGCGAGGCGACAATGCTACTGCAGCACCACCACCGCCTGATAAAGACGACAGTACAAAGGCATTTATTCTACTTAATTTAGCTGGGTCAGAAGCCATAGAAAGTGAATGTTCATTTCTGTATGCACCTGCTATCCATGCTGAAGAGGGGGAAAGCCGTCATTTTGTTGTACAGGCTGAGTTAAGGGAGTATCCTGAGTGCTTAAAAGAAAATTTAGAGAAATGTGTAACCCTCAGACAAATGTTACAATGGAAAGGCACTTATTTTTCACAAGGGATCAAAAGCCTGGTGAAAATTTTGCAGCATATATAACTGACCTGAGAAACAACGCTAAAACATGCAGATTTGGTGATTTAAGGGATGAGGTGATAAAGGACAGACTTGTTTGTGGTATAAAAGATGATGATGTGAGAAAGATTTGCTTAGTGACAGTGATTTAACTTTGAATAAGGTCATTGACATTTGTCATATATATGAGCTCAGAGAAAAGCACACAAAAAATGCTTACAAATCAGAGCAGCTCTAGAAGGCACAGTGATAAAGCTTATGTTGATAGTATGCAGCACGTTATTAAAAGAAACAGGCCCAAGCACATGACAACTGTAGTCCCTGCAGCAGTCACTAGTAAACCCCAGAGCTTTCTAGCAAATTGCAGAGTTTTCAGTCTCAGTGAAGCATAAGAGTGAGTCAGCAAACTCAAAACATGGGCCCCAACCTGGTTTCATTACCAACTATTACAATTGTGGTGGAAGTCAGGAATCTAGAAAAGAAAAGTGTTTAGCTTTTGGTCAGCAATGCCACAAATGCAATAAATGGAATTATTTTAAAAGGTTTTGTAAATCAAAAGGTCCACATTCTTTTACTAAAAGGGAACATTTTAAGAACCAAATTGATCAATTAGAGACCTTACTCTTTATGTGGATGGTGTGTCAGTGCTTTACTTATTTATTTCTATTTGTTGACCGGGAGTGTCCAACTGGACGTAGGTCCATTTTCAGTGGAGGCCCGGGGAGAAAAGCTCCACAGTTAAAATAAACAGACAGTAGTTACATTGGCTTACATAGCGATTAACAATTTACATAGCAATTACTTACAACATATTTAGAGATGAAGAACATAGTACATCAGTAGACAACTAGAATCTTTATCTGTGAAGTACATAACAGACATTAACAAATGTTAAAATAAGAAGTTCCTGCTGTATAAGTACTAGGCTTATGAGAATCTGAGCTTGCTATAATCAAGGTAGTTAGTGGAGTGGAAAGAAAGGTAGTGGTTGGATGGGGTGGGTGATATTAGAGTGGGAGTTGCAAGGGCATAGCCAGCATGTTTTTAGGTGCGCTTTTAGTAAAGTTTTGAAGTGGGTGGATGATGGTACGATGGTAATTGTGGGTGGGAGGGAGTTCCATAATTTGGCTATGGTGCAAGAGAATAGTGCTTCACCAGCAGAGTTATTGGCTTTAGTGATCTGCAAGTGATTTGTGTTGCTGGATCTTAGTGGTCTGGTGGTGCGATAGGGTTGGAGTAGATTCTGGTGGGATGGGACATTTAGTGGATGGTTTACTAGTTTGTGGGCGAGTGAGAGTTGATACCATTGAAGGAGGTGAGGGAGTTCAAGCCAGCCCAGTTCAGCAAGTGAGAGACAGTGGTGACTACGGTAGGATGCCCCTGTGGTGAATTTGGCAATTTTGTTGTAGCAGGTCTCTAGCTTGTTTAGATCGCATTGCCTTAGGTTGGTATATATTGGAGAGGCATAAAGTAGGGTGGAGATAAGGTGGGAATTTGCTATTGAAATCTTTGCTGCTTTGGTGAGAAGATGCTTATTTCTGTATAATGCTCCTAGTTTTTTGTGGACTTTTTTTATGGTCATGGATATGTGAATGTCATATTTTAGTTTATTGTCTATTTCCATTCCTAGCAATTTGGTGTGTTCAGTTGGGTATATAGTGGTGTTGTCTTTTGCTGTGATGTTAAAGTGAGAGTTGTTTTGAGTATGTTTGGTGGGTTGGAAGATGAGTAGTTTAGTTTTGCTTGGGTTGAGTATTAATTGGGCATCGGATAACCAAGTTTCAACAGAGGAAAAGGCTTCCTGTGTGACTTTTTGCAGTTTGGGTAGGGACTGGGCTGAGCAGATGATGGTCGAGTCATCTGCGTATTGTATGAGTGTGCCATGTGTGGGGGCAGAGGCTAGATTATTTGTGAAAACAGAGAAGAGTACGGGTCCAATGATGGATCCTTGGGGAACCCCTATGGAGACAGGTAGTTGGGGAGATATGTCATTCTGCCATACAACGGATTGTTGGCGGTCAGACAGGTAACTCTGAAACCAGTTGGTGACAGACTGTGAGAAGGATAGGTTATTGAGGACAGAGATAAGTTGTTTGTGTGGGACCATGTCAAATGCTTTAGATAGGTCTAGGAAAGTAGCAGAGGAGAGATAGCCATTGTTTTTATGCTGAAGGATAGTGTTAGTAAAAGAGAGTAAGGCAGTGGTGGTGCTATGGTTTGGTCGGAAACCATGCTGAGTATTGGAAAGGAGGTTGTTAGTAAGGAGGTAGTGCAAGACCTGAGAGTGTATGCATCTCTCTAGTATTTTGGAGAGTGGAGAGAGAATAGCTATGGGGCGGTAATTGGTTAGTTCTGTGGAGGGTCCGCTTTTGTGGAGGGGAATTATATGCGATACTTTCCACAGTGTGGGAACATAACTTTCTGACAGAGATCGGTTAATCAAGATGGATACTGGGTAGGCCAGAGCATCAACTGCGATTTGTAGGTATTCACTTGGGAGGTTGTCTGCTGCTAATTTGGTGGGTTTAAGTTTAAGAGTTTTTTTTATGTTGGAGGTAGGTACAGGAGAAAAAGAGAAGGCAGTGGGGAGATTAGTAGTTGAAGGTGTGGGTTGGACGGGAGGGGGATGTGTTTTTTAGCTAGTGATAGTATGGTTTGTGTGAAGTGTGTGTTGAATGAGGTAGCAATATTTTCTGAGGAGTGAGGGATGTTAGGAGGAGGGGTACTGACTTTACCTGGGTGGAGGATGGAGTTTATGGAGGACCAGAATTGTTTGGGGCTGTGTTCGGAGGAGTCTAGGGCAGACTGGTAGTATTGGAATCTGTCCTGTTTTATTAGCTTTTTGACTCTATTGCGTAGTTCTAGGAATTTGTCTAGTTGAGGGGGGTCTTGGTTTTGCGCCAGTGCTCCCAGGCTTTATCCCTGTTTTTCATTTCTGACTCAGTGGTTTTCTGTAGTCATGGGGAGGGTTGTGCTTTGATTCTGGAAATGCTTATGGCTGTAGCCATGGGGAGGGTTGTGCTTTGATTCTGGAAAGTCTTATGGGGGCATGGTAATTAAGGATGCTCAGGAAGGTAGTATTAAAAAATGCAACTGCGTCATCAAGACTGAGGTACTTTAGAGGATGCCAGTTACATTCTTTGAGGGATGAGATGAATGTGAGTGGGTTAAAGTTTATTTTTTACGTATCTGACGGTAGACGACAGGTTTAGCTTGGTATAGGTATTTTTTCAGTAGGAATGTTGGGGAGTGATCACTGAGGCTATCTGATAAGCAGCCTGTTATATATGACTGGGGGCTCTTACTGACTAGTATCCTATCCAGGGTAGTGGTTAATGCAGCAGATTTAAGGGCAATGAATGAAGCATTTTGTACTGTTCGGATAAATGGCAAACCCATAGAGCTCAAAGCTGATACAGGTTCCAAGTGCACTATTATGTCAGCAGAAACATTTGCTAAAGTATGTCATGGTGAAAGGCTTGACGTGGCAAGGTGTGCAAAGCTTGTTGGTGATAGAGGTGAAGAAATTCAAAATGAAGGTTCAGTAGTGCTTTCATGTTACTCAGCTGGCAGAAGCTACGACTTGTTATTTTATGTGGTCAAGAGGCAATTTCAGTCATTATTAGGGCTCAGAGACACTTTGAAAATGGGACTGCTTTCATTTAATAAGGAAGTCCACCATGTTAGCTTAAAAGAGCACCACTCTAATTTTGCCCAGTACATTTTTTCTACCTATGCTGATCTTTACGAAGACAAACTAGGCAAACTTCCAGTTGTGTACTCCAGTAAGTTAGACCCGGAGGCCAGTCCAGTTATCAGGCCAGCATGAAGAGTTCCAACAGCCATACAGGACAGACTCAAAGCAGAGTTAGATAAAATGGTGCAACAAGGTGTGATTTGTCCAGTTGAAACTCCAGCTGAATGGGTATCTTCCATGGTGGTAGCTCATAAGAAAAGCTCAGATGACATCAGAATATGTACTGACCCACGAGATTTGAACACAGCATTGAAAAGACCTCATCATCCAATGCGCACAGTTGAAGTCGCAGCCTTGATGCCAAATGCCACTATTTTTTCTGTCTTAAATGCAAAGAGTTCATTTTGGCAAATTCAGCTTGACAAGAAATCATCATTGCTAACTGCTTTCAGTACTCAATTTTGGAGGTACAGATTTATGAAAATGCCATTTGGGATAAATTCTGCAAGTGAAGTCTTTCACTGTGCAACGGAACTAATTTTTTCTGGGTATTCTTGTGCTATTATAGTAGAAGACATATTAGTAAGAGGTTATGATGAAGCAGAGCATAACAGAAACCTCTGAAAAGTTCTAGAAAGGGCACATCAAGTGAATATTGAGCTCAACCCACAGAAATGCAAATTCAGGCTGCAAGAAGTTGCTTATGTTGGTCATTTATTTATGAGTACAGGCCTTCGACCAGACCCTTCAAAACAAACAGACATTCTTGCGATGCCAGCTTCACACAATGTTCAAGCTCTGCAATGTTTTCTTGGCATTGTCAACAACCTAGGCAAGTTCATTTCAGACTTGAGCCAACTGTCAGCACCACTCAGACAGCAGACACATAAAGATGTATCCTGGTCTTGGTTAGGGCAACACCAAAAAGCATATGACTTCCTGAAACAGAGAATTACTAGTCCACCAACTCTCAGATACTATGATGTTCACAAGCCAGTTACACTTTCCTGTGATGCTTCAAAATTTGGTCTTGGTGCAGTCATTCTACAAAAGGATCAACCTGTTGCCTACGATTGAGAATTCTTACCCAAACTGAGATGTAGTATGCCCAGATTGAGAAAGAGCTTTTGGTAATTGTGTTTGCATGTTCGAAGTTCCTTGATTATGTTTATGGTACACCTATCAAGATCAAAACAGACCACCAACCTCTAGTTACTATCTTGAGAAAGCGTATGCATTCAGCTCCAGAGCAACATATGATGCTGAGACTGCAAAAATATAATTTCAATCTTGTCTGCAAGAAAGGCAAACTTCTTTATCTTGCTGATACATTATCCAGATCACCCAGAAACAGCACAGTACGGCATAAGAATGAAAACCTTGATTCTGAAGTCATGGAAGTGAGAAATATTTCTTCCACATCTTGATGAGTTGAGAGATCATACAGTCACAGATCCAGTTTTACAAAGGCTCAACCACTTTATCAATCAAGGGTGGCTGTCAAAGCAATCTAGTTTACCTCAAGTAGTGCAACCTTATTTTCCATACACAGATGAGATTTTGGCTGACAAAGATATCATTATGAAAGGTCCGAAAGTAATTGTTCAAGTCCTTGCAACAAGAGTACATTACTATCTTGCATTGTGGTCGCCCAGGAACTGAATCTACCAAAAGAAGGGCAAGAAGACTAGTATTTAGGCCTTCTATGTCACAAGACATTGACAGACCACTTTTATCTTGTTCAGTGTTTAATAGTACAATACCGCATCAACAGAAGGAACCACTTCAGCTAAACCAGATTTCCGGACTACCATGTACGAGTTCACACAAAGTTATTTCTGACAATGGCATGCAATTTACAAGCCAACAGTTCAAAATATTTGCCGAAGAATGGGACTTTTATTCATGTCACCATTAGCAGAGAGTACCCACAGTCAAATGGTTTGGCAGAACGTGCAGTTCAAAGTGCAAAACTGTTACTAGAGAAGTCAAAAAGAGATAATAGTAATGTTTTCCAGAATCTCTTGAATCTCAGAAATGTTCCTCATGATAAACATCTTTGTTCACCTGCTCAGGGACTTCTGTCGAGACAAACCAAAACCACATTACCAATTAGTAGTCAATTGTTGATTCCATGTGTCAAGAATAACAGATCAGTGAAAGCACATCTGTTGAAGAAACGCCTAACCCAGAAAGTCCTACTATGACAAAAAGAGCAAACTGCTCAATCCATTACGAGAAGGAGAAGTGGTAAGGATGCAAACATCCAAAGGTTATGATCAGATTGGTGTTGTGAAGAATATTTGCCTAGAGCCGAGGTCATACATTGTGGAATCACAAGGAGCAATCTTTAGGTGGCATCGGAAACATTTGAGACTGGTACTTCAGCCTATACCACAGCATATAGCCTGTGAGAAAGACTCCTTATCTCAGAGTGAGTTGTCCGGTGTTCCAATTCCAGAGGAAGTTCCAGAGGACATTCCCATTCCTGTGATGAATCCAGAAGTTCCTGATACCAGCTGTGCACCGCAGACTGTCCCTGTTGTTAAATTTGGTCCAGACTGTTATGTTACGAGATATGGTTGCATCTCTAAACCCTGTAGCAGATATGAAGAAACTTGGACATGAACACTGTGTTTTGTTTCTAATGTATATAGTGATGCATGTCTAACTCTGACATTGTTTTTACAAAGGGCACTCTTTTTAAGAGGCAGGATGTATATCCATATATGTGTCTCTCTCTGTCTCTCTCTGTGTCTCTCTGTGTCTCTCTGTGTCTCTCTGTGTCTCTGTGTCTGTGTTTATACCTTTAAGAAGCTATCCAAGGGCTTGCACAAGTGTATAAATACTGAGCATGTGCAAACTAGACTATCATTTTGTAGTAAGCCGTTGCAATGTAAGCATACATGTATGTAAGGTCTGTTAGCCAGTTCGTTTGTATTTTATGATGCTGCTATCCATCCTGATGTGTTTCAATATATAAAAACATCTAAATGAAATATCTGCCTGCTTGTCTTCTATGTGAGAGAGTGAGAGAGAGAAAAAGAGAGAGACGAGCGACATGTATTTTCTGCTCTTTTTATTTGTGGAGTTTTTCTCCCTGAGTCTCCAGTGAAAATGGACAACATTATCCACTCAGATTTTCATGGTAAACAAAGTTCAATAAATAAATAAAGCCAGTGTGGAAAAACAAGAAATAAGTAATCTTTCAAGATGGTGCAAGGCCAGGATGAGGGGAAACAGGAGAGGGGCCTCAGCACTGGGAAGGTGTAGTGGAGAAATAGAATGCATTAGCAGGCCTACTTAGTCCCTTTTATAGGGGCCCATTTCACCTAACGCTGGGCTTGTTAATTGCAGTCATGTGACACACATATATATATAGTTGTTAAGGATGATATAATGAGTGTGTACTGAAGTAGTCTGTGGATGAGTGTGAATTACCTCATTTGTTGTTTGGTCTCAAACAATGGCCACTGATAATAGAGCCCACTCTGTTCTAGTTAGTCCCATCCAGTAAGTTGCCTCTTGCAGCCCCCCTTGCTTTGAGATCAGCAGCCAATGCATTAGCTGTATACATGTATGTACTTACAAGCAATGTGACTAACTTAGACTGCAATTTGTTTTATTCTACATTTGCCTTTTAAAAATAACTTCCAATAAAAGTCAAACAGCAATGACAATCATGCTAGTCTACAATACTCACAGACCTCCTGTGTCAAATGACATGCTTCCTTTGTACAGAAGGCTTCAATGGAATATATTTACTAATGCAACTAAACACTGTAAGTAGTCTTTACCTTTATAAATTACCTCAGCTGCTGAATGTCGCCACCTAGGGGAAGGTTTTTTCCCACTGCAGTCAACTGCCTCAGCCGAAATTTCTATACTAGATGGGTCACTGCTGGTCAGGTTATTAAACTCACAGCACAGAACCTCCTGGAAAGCACACAGTGGAGATGATCGACCCCCAATAACTATGCACCTTTGGTCAGACAGCATGGTCATACTATGAAACATTCGCTCACCTGGAAATCAATAAAAAAGGAAAGTTAAAACTGCACTGGAAGTCAAAAGAAAGGGCAATTAACAATTTTAATCTGAACAACGAAAAAAAAAGAAGTTATGTACTCACCATAATGTTGGAAGTCCATCTCACCCTTCATTTTTACATATGGGTTCGGAGCCGATCTTCGGCTCCGACTAGGCAGATTTTCAAGCTGGAAGACTTCTGGTTGGCTCGTGACTAAGCAGGTATCCCATGATGCACCAGTACAATCCCCAGATCTCGTTTGCCACGTCGATGAGTTCGGATGTGCTTCTCTTGGCTCTGGCTAAGTCTTTTCAAATTCTTTACATTCATATCAGATTTTGCATTTTAGGGTTATTATCTTATAGGCAGTTGCCTTGTTGGTCATTGTTGACTAAATTTAGTGAACTAGTTTATTAGTAGTTTTAGTAGTTTATTGGTATGCTGTGTGCCAGTTAGTTAGGTGCCTTTGCACTTTGACTAAGTAGAAGTGTTAGTTGTGGCGGGTTTTTTTTTTTTTTTTTGTTTCTGCTACTAATCAACAAGGGCTCCTGTTGTTGTATCTGTATTATTCGGACTTTTTTTTTTGGTTCCCTTTGACTGTTATTCTTTATTCTATAACATTGTTGTTTTTGGCGGGGACCCGCTTGTGATATTCTAGGATTGCTGTTGCTAGTTTTTCTGCCTATTATTAGGCTTACAGAGAATTGTATTTTTTTTTTTTTTGGTATCTACAGTTCTTACCTGTGTGATTGAACTCTGTGTGTGTGTTTTAATAACTTGGTCTGTTTGAGTTATAAGACCTAGTTTTCTTTTCTGTTACATCGGGCTAGGCCCGTTTAACTTAGAGGACCTACTCCTCGTGCAACCTTTCTGAAGGGCTAGGCCCACTTTAGTTAGAGGACCTAGTCCTCATATCTCTCTCTCTCTTTCTGTTTTTTTTTTGTGTGTGTGTGTGTGTGTGTGTGTGTGTGTGTGTGTGTGTGTGTGTGTGTGTGTGTCTGTACAATGTCTAAGGATAGTAAGGAGGATAAACCCTCTGGGTTCAAAAAGTGCATGAAATGCACCCAGAAAATGTCATTAACGGATGGCCACAGCAGCTGTGTCTACTGCTTGGGGGCCATCCACTTGCAGGAATATGCTTGTTCTGTCATGCTTTGTCTCCTAGAGTGTTGCAGGAGAGAAAGAACAAGCTGATACTCAAGGGTATTCTGAAACCAACCTTTGAGGAAGCTTTATCTAGTTCGTCAGCTTCTTCCAAGTCTACAAAATCTAGATCTGAATCCAAACCGAAATCTTCTGAAAGGCCTTCTCTGGTACCGGCTGGTGTCTTGGAGCCACCCTCCAAATTACCAAAATCTGCTTCCTTGACTCCTCAGTCTTCGGAGTTCGGAGCCGAAGGAGCGCACCATGGTATCAGAGTCGGTCACAGGTGCTTCGATGCCGAATTCTGAGCCATTGGAAGCAGCAGTTGACTCTGCTGCTTGGAGTCCGTCTGCAGATGTCCTACCGGTCTCCTTACTTCTCAAGTCTCCAGTGCCCCCTAGGTCAAGATCCCCTACAATATGTTCCAGGTCTTCAAGGAGCCTTTCGGTAGAAAATGTGGAGAGGGTAGTGCTGAGAATCCTGAAGTAGTCTGCTCTGTCAAAATTGTTGCTGGCTCCGACCCAGTCGGCTCTGGATCCACTCGATCCAGTTTTGCCCTCGTCTGTTATTCCTCCTTCGAGCCATATTGGCCTTTCAAAGCCAGAGTGATTGGTGCCAGCAGAGGAACTCTTGGTTCCAGCTCCCTTTGTTGCTCCGACAAACTCGGCTCCGTCCGTCGTGTCCAGGGACCGAAGCTCTCCTGCCGGCGCCGACAGGGAGGGTTGGAATCGATCTTTTTCAGTTCTGAGCCTTCCACTTGGTGCGTTGGCGTGGGTGAGCTCAGACCCTGCATCTTTCTTGGAGCCGACGGCTCTGGCTCCGACACCTACCTTGTTTCTTCGGAGTGGGGGAAGTCTTTGGAGCCGGAGAGGTCAGCATTTGAGGTGATGAGGAGCGTGCTGTCTCACTCCACAGCACCTTCCAGTGGTACAAGCACTCTTCCCCCCAGGGCACCCACTTCAGCCTCAGCACCTACTCTCTCCAGAGACAGCAGAGACCCGCAGCCTCAGGAGCCACCGGCTGGTGGCCCCCACTCTTCCAAGGCCTCCCCAGAATGTCCCTTCGAGGAGCCCCCCCCCCCCGGAAGAGGGTATATATATATATATATATATATATATATATATATATATATATATATATACATACATATTGACTCCCAGGATGAGTCTCTGATGTCAGACATTGACCTCGAGGAGTCGGAAGGGTCCCCCAAGTCATCCTCTGATGATGTCTCCTTTGTGGACATCCTTGAGATCCTGAAGCAGAGGTGTGGCTGGCCCACTGTCAACCCTTCTGATGAGGAGTCAGTGTACCTGAAGGCTTTCGGGTCTCAACCCTCTGCCTCTTGGGTGTCTCCACCTTTTGATGAACTAATGGATCTGGTTAGTCAAAAGGTGTGGGATACTCCTGATGCCATGGAGCCAGTCCCCAGGAGACCAAATAAGTTTCTGTCTGCCCCTCCTGGTAAAGAGTTCTTGTCTAAGGGCGTTCCCGTAGATGCCATGGTGGTGGCGGCCACGAAGAAGGAGTTGGCGGAGACTTCTTCCTCTGTTCATCCGCCAAAGGAGTCTCAACAGATGGGCCGATTTGGGAAACGTGTATTTAGTTCAGCAGCATTTACCCTTCATTCGTTGAACTGTCTTACTCACTTCACAAGGTTACAGAGGGATCTCCTCAAGGAGTTAGGAGATTCCATACAGGTTGTTTGTCCTGAGGGAGTCCCTGACAGGATCTCTGATCAGTTGTCCACCCTAAATTCTGTGGTTAACTCCTCCATGCGGCTTATCTCCCATGCGGCTGATGGAGCAAGCAGAGCAGCGGGTTCAGGAGTTGCCCTTAGGCACCACTCCTGGATGCACCTATGTAATTTTGCAGAGCCGTTCAAGTCCACCTTCACCATCGCCCCGGTTGATGGTCCTAAGGTGAAAGAAACACTCACTCAGTGTGATCAGGAAGGAAAGACTCTCTCTGCTGTGGGAGTCCATTTTACTGTTCCCTCTCAACCATACCCCAAAGGTCAGAGGGGAGGTAAAATGTGGTTCAAAAAGTCCCAGAGGATCTTTCCGGACACACAGAGTGAATCCTCCTTCAGAGGCAGAGGAGGAGGAATGGTAGACATCACCCTAGAGGCAGGGGCGGTCTGCAATACCAGCAAGGCCATGATTCCTTTCGAGGGCGGCCTTATCAGAGCTCCTGATGTAGGGCCCGACTGTGTTTCTCTGAGGCCAGTAAGGGGTCACATCTCTTTGTATCCAGAAGCCTGGCTAAATATCACCCAAGACACGTGGGTACAAAGAGTTGTTACCAGAGGTTATATCATACCCTTTTCCTTTCCATTGTTTATTCCCAAGAAGATCCCAGATGTTCCACCCAATCACAGAGATCAGGCAACTGTGGAGATCAACAAGTTGCTCTTAAAAAGAGTCATCCAGTCCATCCCAGCAGACCAGACAGGATCCGGAACTTACTCCAGTTTCTTTTTAGTTGTAAAATGAACCGGAGACTGGAGGCCAAGTTTGGACCTCAGCAGATTAAATGAATCCGTGAAGAAGGACAAGTTTCAGATGGTCACACTGCAGTTGATACTGCCGTTAAGGAAAGACTATTGGATGTGCTCTCTGGATCTCCAAGACCCCTACTACCATATAAAATTGGACAAGGCGTCAAGGAGACATCTGCGCTTCTGGCTGGGAGCCAGTCATTATCAGTTTGTGCTCTGCCCTTTGGTCTCAACACAGCCCCCAAGGTGTTCACCAAATGCATGGCAGTAGTGACAGCTCACCTGAGACGTCAGGGATTCCTGGTGTTTCTGTATTTGGACGACTGGCTCCTGACCTGGCTCCTGACCGCCCGCACCAGGCATCTACTCATCCAAAACAGGGATGCCACTATTCAACTTTGTGCTCAATTGGGGATCTCTATAAACTGGGAAAAATCTGCATTAGTGCCCTCCCAATCTGTGAATTTTATAGGCATAGAGGTAGACAGTGCATATGACAGTTTGTCTTCCTGCCGAAAGAGCACAAAACCTCATCTCCCAAGTTCAGCATCTTCTTCCGCTTCGGAAAGTCAAAGCAAAATGGGTCCTTCAGCTTCTCAGGACAATGACCTCAACCATTCTGTTAATACCTTTAGCCAGGTTGCACATGAGAATTCTCCAATGGCTTCTGTCTTCCCAGTGGTCCTTCCAATATCTTCCACTGAGCCATCCTATCGTGCAAAAAGGACCTTCTTTGGTGGATAGCTCCCAACCAGTTGTTCACGGGCTCCCCCTTTGTTCCTGCCCAACTCGTTGCCACTGTAACCACGGATGCCTCTCAGGTCGGGTGGGAGGGCATTATCTTGGCAGGACGGTCCATGGCAAGAACACGAGGCTCATCTGCATATCAGTGTTCTGGAGATGAGGGCGGTGCTTCTGGCATTGCAAGCACTTCAGGACCTTCTTCTTCTAGGGACAATTGCGATACAATTAGACAACATGTCGGTAGTGTGGTATAGGGCGGTACCAGATCTTACCCACTCTGTCGAGAGGCCATGCAAGTTTGGGAATGGGCGATTTCTTCCCAGCGCTTTTTGGTTGCAACGCACATTCCGGGGACAATCAACGTGATAGCCGACAAGCACAGCCAGGCGATCTTACTGCCTCATGAGTGGTCTCTGAAACAGGAAATAGTGGAACAGATTTTCCGGAGATGGGGACAGCCTTGCTGTGACCTTTTTGCCAGCCCAGTCAATGCCAAATGCAGCAACTATTTTTCCCTCATTCCCCCTCTGGGGGAGACACCCAGACATGCTCTGGTTCATGATTGGCTCATGGGACTTTTGTATGCTTTTCCTCCATTCCCTCTTATTTCCAAAGTGATTCAGAAAGCCAGTTGGCTGGGAAGCAAGTTGATCCTCATTGCTCCTTACTGGCCTCATCAGGTCTGGTTCCCCTTCCTTGAGCCTCTACTCCTGGACGATCCTTGGACTCTGGACCCAGTTCCAGATCTGTTGACTCATGTCAGGTTCACTACATCCCTCTCTCTACACCCTCAAATTGACAGTGTGGCTGCTCCAGTTCTATCTCTAGTCAGGCTTCATGACGTTTTATCCTCAGTGTCACAGATTCTCTTATCCTCTCATAAACCTTCAACCAGGTGGCTGTATGGCAGTAAATAGGAAAGGTTCTCTATTTGGCCACAGAAAATGAATGTTGATCCTTACACTGCTCCTATTCCTGTGATTTTGGAATTCCTCTCCAAGCCTTTTCAGCAGGGATCTGCCACGGCCACCATCAAAGTCCAGTAGGCAGCAATCTCTCATTTTCATTTAGGGTCTCCAGATGCAAACCTAATGTCTCATAAGCTATGCAAGACTTTTTTGAAAGGGGCCACGTTATTGAGACCACCGCTATAAGAACCTGTGGCTTCTTGGGACTTAAATTTTATATTGTCCAAATTGACATCCCCTCCTTTTGAACCTTCTCATTCATCTTCCTTAAAACTTCTGTCTTGGAAGACCTTGTTTTTAGTAGCTATCACGTAAGCCAGACGTGTATCTGAGCTACAAGCCTCGTCTATTAAACCACCTTATTTAATCTTTCATAAGGACAGGGTGTCTCTACGTACCAATCCTTCATTTGTCCCCAAAGTTTGTTCTAAGGCCACCTTAAATCAGTCCATTGAGCTTCCAGTTTTCTTCCCCAGTCACTGTAATGCAGCTGAATATCGTTTTCATCAGCTGGACGTTCATAGACAGCTACGTTTTTATTTGCAACGGACCAAAGAATTTCGGAAATCAGACCAGTTATTCATTTCTTTTTCCAATTCTAGATTGGGCTTACCAGTTTCTAAGGTGACACTGTCAAATTGGATTTCTAGTTGCATAGCCTTCATCTACAATTCAGAGGGCAGACCATTACTCCACAGGATCAAGGCTCATTCTACCAGGTTTCTGTCTACCTCTGCAGCCTTTCAAGCCAGGGTACCACTTGATCATATTTGTGTAGCAGCTACGTGAGCTACCCCTCACACTTATTACACATTATAAGTTGGATTTGGCATCCAGGGGTAGAGCATCCTTTGGCTCCACAGTGCTTAGGATTATTTTCCAATGAGCCACCCAAGAATAAAGCGCTAGGGACGCTGTCCCATGAAGTTGAGATTGAACTACCTAACATACAGAAGTAATGTACTCACCATAACGGTCCATGTTGGTAGTCCATCTCACCCTTCATTTTTACCAACCTGCACTCCTGCCCCCATCCTGGAAGATCTGGAGGTATTATTTGGTTTTCTTGGTTGGTGACCCTTTAGTATTAGTTTGTTTGTTATGAGGTTTCTTTTTCTGTTTCTAGCGAGCAGCAAACAAGATCTGGGGATTATACTGGCCGAGTCGGAGCCGAGGATTGGCTCCGAACCCATATGTGAAATGTAAAAATGAACGTGAGACTGGACTACCTAGCATTAACTGTTGTGCTTATTTGTGCTGTATTACTGAATCCTCATGACTGCAGTTGAAAAGCAACATTTTATAGGAAGTAAAGGTGATATGCTTGGTTCATGCTTCACTATTCTTTCTACCAGCAGGACTGGTTAGAATTTCTGGGCTACAGGGATTTATCACATGAAAGGGCTATGCAACAAAGTGTTTAAAAAAAAAGTCCATAATGCATCTCAACCTGTTACTGAAAGAATTATTGACAAAGCCAAACATAATGGGGGTGCAAATTTTAAATTTTGCTCGTATAAGCTTATAATATTGAATAATAATACTTTTTGTATTGTTATGCATTTGCCAAAATGTATGAAGTCTGAAATTCAAATGTCTGTCATTATTTATTGACTTTAATCATCAATGATTTGTCAGAAAACCACAACTTTTATGAGGTACAGACTAAAGATATGGGGCAAAAATCTGGACATTTTGCTAAAATCTGGACAGTTGAGAGCCACCATTCCCCTTGGTGCACTTTTTTTAACGCCAGGAAGAGTGGGTAGCAATCACATGATCAGCAATGCTTTCTAAAGTACATGAAGACCATGCAGCACACTACCTAGAATGTATACTCAGAACTCTAGTTTCCCATAAAGGGAGCAAGAATAAGGAGGAATTATTACTTACACGGAAGAACTCAACAGATAAGAATACATATCCTTTGTTATCTATATAAGATTGCTACTGTTTTTTTTTTTTTTTTGCAAAACTAGCTGAATCAATGGTGTGCTGGCCGCACTACATTGCCTGTTTCCTATAAGTCTGGTTAGGATTCATCTGGTGAATTGCTGCATCTCATTAATCAGATATGGTACCTAGAAGAGCTAGTAACATCCTGCTGACATTTGGGGGGGGGGGATTAATTGCACAGAAGAGACAAGATTAACGGACATAACATCATGACATATGCTTAAACACACAGCCAAACTGCAAAAAGGATGTGCTCTTAACTCCTAGCATTTACCATAGGAAAATCAGGTAGCAGTCAATGAAGTCTCTTTTTTCTGAAGGTGTGAGCTCTTTGTAAACAAAGCATACCCCCCAGAAGTATACACACACCAAATACCTGTTTTGTTGCAGGCCTTTGTGCTGGACAGTCAGAACTATATTCTGAATGAGAATCGATACTTTACCCAATTTGTGTCTAACCCAGCAGATTAAGTTGCTCTGATCTACAAAACTGATAGCAGAATTATACCCCTCCCCAAAGTACATAAATAACATATATTTTATCACATCAGCTGAACCACAAAGAAGATCCTTGCCATTAACCCATTAAGCTGTTCAACAGCTTAGGCCATGGCTATAATTTGGCTTCTAGAAAACAACAAAGTCTAATGACTTCTCATCTTCTCTTTGTCGATGATTTAAATTTGTATAGCTCATCAGATGAGGAACTGAAAGCACAGCTGCAGGTTGTCAAAACTTTTTCAGATACTGGAATGTCATTTGGGCTTGATAAATGTGCAAAAGCAACCTTTCAAAAAGGAAAACTGCAGCACCAGGAAAACCAGTTTGGGACAAGAATGTGATATAAAAGAACTTGAGCAAGAGGGGGTGTACAAATACTTGGGAATTGATGAAGGATCAGCAATAAAACATGAACAAATGTGAATAAAGCTCAGTGGAGTACTTTAGAAGACTTAAATTAATCCTGAAAACAGCACTGACACCTAGGAACAAGATCCAAGCTATAAATCAATTTGCTCTTCCTGTCCTAACTTCCAGTTTTGGAGTGATTGACTGGCCCCAGAAAGTGTTGGATAGATTGGATATTAAAACAAGAAGGATGCTTCATACTCACCAAATGATTTATAAAAATCAATGTATACCAAGATTATATATTCCCTGTTCTGAAGGAGGGATGAGCCTTCTTGAAATTGATTACATGTATAGATCTGTAATCGTGGGGCTCCACACATATCTACTGACCTCACAAGATCCAAATGTGGTGAAAGTTTTGAAACAAGAGGAGAATAAATCTAAGATAACATCTCTGCTTAATTTAGCAGAAGTATATCGACGACAAGCAGGAATGGAAATCAAACCAGAAGTGGATAAAAAACAGGCAGCAATTAAATGTGTTAAAAAACAAAAGAAAGAATATAAGGTGAAGGACCAGGTGAGAAGGCAAGAAATGTGGAAAAAACATAACTATAGTTGCAAGTATAGAAAACTTCTGGAAGAGCCTCGTGTTGATCAAGAACAAACCCAGGAATGGTTAAGGAGAGGTGAATTTACATTAAGAAATGAAAGGTTAATATTGGCAGCTCAAGACACTGGGCTACGTACATGCTGGTTTACTATGTCCACTGAACATGTGGGAGAAACAGACATATGTAGGTTTTGTGGAACCAAATTGGAAACAGTCACACACCTTATTGCTGGTTGCGACTCTAATGGCAGAGGGACTGTATACTGAAAGACATAATAATGTGGCGAGATTGTTACACTGGAGATTGTGTAAACATTATGGTATCGAATTGGCTGAAAAACACTGGAAACATGAGCCACATAGAATCATAGAAAATGATGACGTTTACATAACATGGGATCACCCAATACCAACAGTCCAAAAGATAGATGCTAGAAAACCGGACATACTGGTCCAAGAAAAGAAGACAAAAGTAGCATTGATCACTGAAATCACCACACCTAGTGACTACAGTGTCTTGCATACAGAGAGAGAGACAAAGTCATAAAATACCTTGATCTGCAGGCAGAAACGAGAGCCATGTGGAAGAAAGATACCCAGACACTTCCAATAGTAGTAGGAGCAACTGGTCTTATAAAAAAGAACTTACAATCGTATTTAGATATGTTATCAATTCATCTAACACCGTACGAATTGCAGAAGGGAGTCATTACTGGGCACATTGCAGGTGCTGCGAAGAGCACTTTTGGCTAACACCAAAGAGTGAAACAATACTAATTTCATGAACTTTAATCGTACTTTGACTTAGGAATGGAATCCATTCCCGTCATGGTATTAGAAACCCAAAAGACTTGGAGAAATTAAAAACTGCAAAAACCCTCCCTAATGGGTCTAGTAGTTGTGTTTATTTTCTTTACCAATCAGCATGTTTTTCTTGTAGTTCCCACACTCCGAGCTGGATGTATTACTATGATGACATGCATTTGAACATCACCCAGTTACATAAGCATGGTCATCAGCTGTGCTTGCTAGTTTGCACCTTGGTCACTAGTGAACACTCTCCTGTAAATCAACATAAAGACATGGCACTTTCTTGCTAACAAGTGATATTACTTGCACAACTTAAAGGAGAATCCATCCACAAAGACAAGTAATGGAGTGCCCACTCACACTGGGATACAGGAAGATATTCCTAATCCTTTAAAGAGGGCCCTCAGCATATGTTAAGATTAGCATTAAGAACTCTTCTTGGCATGTACATGGATAAGTTGAATCCCATGCATTAAGGGATGAAGGCGTTAGAAGACTATACCAAGAGGTGCAAAGAAACAGAGTTCTTCAGAAATCTTAATCAGAAGTTGTCAGACTCTGGAGCTGCAGGCTGGAGTATAATATCTGAGAAAGGAGCCCTCCATTGTTTGCATATGTATTTTTATACCCCAAGCAGACTTGAGAACTTTTCCTCAGGTAGATGGTAAATGAGGTGTGATGGGAAAGATAAAGGTAAATGGGAACATACTTTTGGGAGTGCAATGAGTTGGCAGACTAACATTTTTTACAGAATACTTTGTCAGAAATATCTTGGGAACAAATGGCTGTAACTAAGACATTTGTTTAGCTGGGATACAGAATCTGAATTGCCCAGACACAGTGAGAACTAACTAAATTTATTTCTATTGATTGACAAAAATCAATTACTGGAAAATGGAAATCAAATTTTAACCCAACAGTAACTGAAGTACTGAATATTCTTAAAGAGACAAAATAACTGGAAGTGGGATCTTTAGGAAAAGGTAGAATCAAACTGCATAGAAATAAATGAACTTTGTAGGAATAATACATGCAGAATAAAGTTCAGGAGGAGGAGTGAGGTTTAAGGAAAGGCAGGAATTGAATATTTTATGTAATATTAGAGTGAATGACAATTGTTGTAAAAAAAGAAAACATACACGTAATGTACAATACATGAATAAAACATCAACATGTTTTTTTTTTTCTATTAATGTACATTTGCCAAGGTCCTAAGTGTTTAAAAAAATGGAGCCTTCTGAGCACAGAGACCCATGGTGACCAAGTCTGCAGGGGAGACACCAAGCAAACAATGGAGGTACCTATTTCTAAGAGAAGACCTGACCATAAGCAAGGCTAGACAGCACAATTGCCCACTGGCCCCATTAATAAAAACGCCCATCTAGCAATAAGTGCTACCTCTTGGGCAATGGAGAGGAATTGTCAATCCATATGATTAACAGAGGTGCTTTGGTTTCCCCAGAAGACTGTAACACTACAGAGAAAGACAGGGACCCTTCACTCCCTCCCACCACAGCCCACCCCCACAAGCCATGAGCTGAGACAAGAAAGAAGACTTCAGGGACACACAACACATTCTTGAGACAAATGAGAAAGGTGAGGAAACCTCAGTAAAGGGGGATTGGGACTGAAGGAGTCTTGCCCAGAAGACGAGGGCAATAAGACTTCGAGAAAAAAAGATGACTCCACTAGGAAGGGAATTAGTCACTAATGTCCTACACCTCCAAGCCATAAGACCCAAAAGCAGAGGAATACTGCATGCAGCAACACAGTCTACAAAGCTGAAAGAACTGGAAGAATAGGTGAAGATTCTGGAAATTCCTTCTGTAACAGCTCATAGTATTTTCTGAGGGACTGAGAAACCTCAGAGTTCCCAAACTAAAACACAAGGACATTCTGGAAACAGTCTCAGAGAAAGAGAAGCCTCCACAGGGAGAATCAGAAACTGAGCTCTCCTCTGAGTCTGAATAAAAAATCTGAGGAGAAAACCTTGACTCTGTCCCTGCATCTTCCTGTTCAGATTCAAAATCTTTAATCTCTAAAGGAAAAGAAGTGTCCCTCTTTCTTTTACCAACAATTATTTTATCAGAAGCACCAATAGCCTGAAGTAAACCCTTAGCCAGACCCAGTAAATTACTCCTGTCTACTGAAATTTGAGGAGGAATAGATAAGAAGTTATGTACTCACCATAATGTTTCATGTTTGTTGTCCATCTTGCCTATAATCTTGCTGGTTGGGGTTTGGAACAGAGCATCGGTTCTGACTCGGCCGAATACAAAAGCTCGAGAGCTTCCACTGGCTCGAGGCTAACCTCTATCCCATGATGCATCTGGTAAAATCCCCAGATCTTGTTTGCAAGCGAAACACTAACTTAGTATGCCCACATACTAAAACATCCCAATCATCTAAAAAGAAGAATCAAAGACTCCAAACCATCATAACTAAATACATAACAATAAGATTATCCACCCGTTCTTCCAGGAATGAAGGAGGGGGAAGGTGGGTGGGATATAAGAATATAGGCGAGATGGACACCCAACATGGAACATTATGGTGAGCACATAACTTCTTAATGTTATGTTGTCCTATCTCGCCATAATTCTTGCTGGTTGGGACAGCGTCCCTAGCACCTTTACCCTAGGGTGGCTCAAGAGAAAAGACTCCTCAATACAGTGGAACCAAAGGAAGACATGTTCCGGGAGGCCACATCTACTTTGTAATGAGTAATAAAGGTATGAGGTCTCACCCATGTGGCGGCTGCACAAATAGTGCCCATGGGTAGTCTGGCCTGAAAAGCAGAGGATGTTGAAACCGCTCTCGTGGAATGACCTTTTACTTTGCCTAATAATTGTCTGTTATTCTTAGAGTATGAAGAGGAAATGCAATCTGTACACCATTTAGACAAAGTCACTTTCGAGACTGGTAATCCTTTTCTTTTGTCCAAAAAAGACACAAAAACCTGATCCGACTTTCTGAAATTTTTGGTCCTATGCAAATAGAAGCAGAGCTGTCTGTATACTTCTAATTGATGCAATATATACTCTACCGTGTTGGTATAATTCAGAAAGAACACAGGCAAATCTATAGATTGATTTAGATTGTTTTCTGAACAAACTTTGGGTAGAAACGAGGGATTAGTTCTTAATGATACTCTGTCTTTGTGAAAAACTATATAAGGCGGGCGTATAGAGAGAGCTTAAAGTTCTAAAACCTGTCTGGCAGAAGTAATAGCTACCAAGAAAAGAGTTTTCCAGGATAAAAACTTCATATCACAAGATGTTGCGGGTTCAAAGGATGGCAAAACCAATGCAGATAGTAAAAAATTAAGGTCCCAAGGAGTTGGAGGTTCTCTGATCAGGGGTCTGAGTAACAACATACCTTTCAGAAAGGCCTTACATAATCTGTGAGACATTACAGGCATTCCCATCTCACCAGTATGAAAATTAAAGATAGCTGCTAGCTGAACTCTGATAGTAACTGCTACTGCTCCTTCATCAAAAAGCTTGGAGAGAAATTCTAGAACTGCGGTAATAGGGGCCATAAAAGGTTCTACATTGTGTTTAACAGCCCAACAAGAAAATCTTTTCCATTTACTTGAATATAGTTTCCTCATAGACGGTTTGTGGCAAGAGACTTAGATATGTTTTACTGCAGGGGAAAAACTGTAACACCTGGCTAAGCGTGGAACTGGAGCAGCCATGCTGTCAACTTGAGGGTCTGGATGGACGGATGGAACACTCCCGATGAGTGGGTCAAAAGGTTTGAAACTGGGTCCAGAATCCACGGTTCCTCCAGTAAATGGGTCCAGAGAAAGGGGAACCAAACTTGTCAAGGCCAGTAAGGAGCAATGAGAATCATATTGCTTTTCAACGTGCTGGCCTTCTGACGTACTTTGAGTATTAAGGGGAAAGGCATAGAGTAGTCCTGGGGGCCAATTGTGGGCAAGTGTATCCCTTGGTGACTTCCCCAGAGGGGGAATGAGGGCAAAGTAGCTGCTGGATTTGGCATTCATGGAGGTGGTGAAAAGATTGCAGCAAGGCTGGCCTCATCTCTGGAAGATCTCTTCTGCAACTTCTGGTTTGAGGGACCACTCGTGAGGCAACAGAATCGCTTTGCTGAGTTTGTCCACTATCATGTTGGATTTCCCCAGGATATGCTTTGCTATCAGAAAAAGGGGAGAAGCGATCACCCACTGCCACACTCACTGTGCCTCCTGACATAGGGGATACGACTTGGTTCCTCCTTGCTTGTTTATATACTATACCACTGACGTGTTGTCTGTTTGAATTGCAACTGTTCCTATCGGAAGACAGTCTTGAAATGCCTGCAATGCATACAGCACCGCTCTCATCTCTAGGACACTGATGTGCAAGTGGCTCTCGTGTTCTTGCCATAAGCCTTAGACCGTCATTCCCAGATAATGCCACCCCAAATCTGGAAAGTGTCCGTGGTTAGTACTGCTGTTGGTTGTGGAAAAACAAAGGGGTGGCCTAGGTAAAACTGTTCTGTCTATAACCACCAGAGAAGATCTTTCTTGCATGAGTCTAATGATTACCTGGTGTGATAGAGGGAGATCCTGCAAGGACCACTGGGCAAACAGTAACCACTGTAGAACCCGCATGTGTAGACGTGCTAGGGGAACTAAAAGAATTGCGACTGCCATGGTACCCAGAACCTGAAACACCACCCTGGCTGGAACCCTTCTTTTTGATATCAATATCTTGATTTGACAATGAAGGGACTGAATTCTCTTGAGGGTAAGTTTTGCCACCATCTGTTTTGAATCCAATTTTGTGCCTAAGAAAGTAATATGCTGTGAAGGTAACAAGGCACATTTTTTTTTAAGTTTACTGTAATGCCTAGCCTGGTGCAAAGAAGCATTGTTTCATCCCTCCCCTGTAGCAGTAGATGCTTGGTGGTGTTGGTCAGGAGCCAGTCATCTAGGTATGGAAACACCCGGAATCCCTGAGGTCTCAAGTGAGCCATGACGACTGCCATGCATTTGGTGAACACTCTGGGGGCTGTAGTGAGGCCAAAAGTAAGGGCTTGAAACTGGTAATGACTGGCTCCCAGACAAAAGCGTAAATATCTCCTGGACCGCCTGTCCATTTTTATGTGGTAATACGCATCCTGGAGATCTATCGAGCACATCCAATCATCTTTCCCTATAATGGGAAATACTGACTGCAGTGTCACTATCTGGAACTTTGATTTCTTTACAGATTTGTTTAGTTTGCTGAAATCCAGAATAGGTCTCCAGTCCCCTGTCTTTTTTGGAACTAAAAAGAACCTTGAGTAAGTTCTGGACCCAATTTGGTCTGCGAGGACATCTTGGATGACTTTCTAGCAACTTGAAAATCTCTTGGGGTGGAATGTCTGGTATGGACTTGTTTATGGGAGGGGGAGAAGAAAAGGGTATGTGACATCCTTTGGATATGACTGTCTGTACCCATGTGTCTTGGGAGATCTCTAGCCAGGTGTTTGGGTACAGTGACAAACGTCCCCCAACTGCCTCCAGAGAAAAGTAGGTGGGGCTCCTTTCAGGAGAGCTGGGAGGGCCTCCCAGAGAATGTATTTCTGTTGTCCTGATTCTGCGGACCCTCTCTGCCGCGAGGTTGGCATCTTCCATTAGCACCTCCCCCTCTGCCCCTGGGGGAAGTGTCACCACGTGTGTCAGAGAAACCTTTTTTGGGACTTGCGGAACCACATCTTCCCACCTTCCTGACTTTTGGGATAAGGTCTAGACAGGGCAGAAAAATGGACTCCCACAGCAGACAAGGTTTTCTCTTCCTGCTCACATCTGGTTAAAGTATCTTTCACCTTAGGTCCAAGAAGGGATGAACCATCAAAGGGGGCATTGGTGAAGGAAGACTTGAAGGGTTTGGCAAAACTGCAAAGACACATCCAGGAAAGTCAACTTAGGGAAATTCCTGTAGTTGCTGTTCTGCCCGCTCCATTGGCTGTGTATAAAATCAGTCTCATGGAGGAACTGACAATAGAATTGAGGGTAGAGAGCTGCGAAGAAACTGTCTGCAGTCCCTGAAGCTACAGTACCCTGAAGGGTATCTCCTAGCTCTTTGAGGAGATCCCTTTGAAGCCTCGTAAAATGCGTCATGTAATTCAGCGACTGCAGGGTAAAGGCCACTGAAGAAAAAGCACGCTTTCTATATCTGTCCAGAGACAGTGACTTTTTGTTGGGAGGATGAACAGATGAGAAAGTCTCCGATAACTCCTTCTTAGTGGCAAGAGTCACCACCATCACATCCACAGGGACTCCTTTGGTAAGAAACTCTTTTTCAGTAGGGGCTGCAATAAATTTGTTCGGCCTCCGTGGAAGCGGTTCCACTGTATCCAGGGAAGTCCAGGCCTTATGCGATATCACATCAAGCAACTGGTCATAAGGAGGAGTCACCGAGGAGGTGGAACAGCGAGATCCAAAAGCCTCCAGGTACACTAATTCATCCTCTGAATGGTTGGTGGGCTTCCAGCCACCTCTCTGTTTTAGGATCTCAAGGATGTCGGCAAAAGAAACATCCACAGAGGGGGGACTGTGGGGACCCTTCAGACTCATTCAGATCAGTGTCCGATGTAACCGACTCAGGGGAGTCTATGTACTTCCACTTGCACAGTCTCTTCCGAGGGACTTCCTCAGGGGGATACTCTGATGAAGTTTCGAAGGAGACGATGCCGCCCGCAGGGCCTTCCTGGGGCTCTGAATCTCTACGCTGGGGAGGACTGGGTGAAGAAGAGACTAGCACCGGTGCCTGTGAGGGAAGAGAAGATGGCTCCAAGAGTGGAGCTGTCTGAGATGACAGCACTCGCTCCATCAGATTAAAAGCCCCTTCACTCCACACTGAAAAGACCCTCCACTCCGAAGATGCGGAGGATTGACTCCAAGGTGAAGCGGGTGGCTCCGAAGCCGATGTAGGAGCCAAGCTCAACCTCGCCGAAGTACCGAGGGGTAGAGTCGGCTCGGACAACTGTTCGCACCGACTCCCATCCCTGGATCCGACGGGTGAGCGTTGGCTCCCAGACTCCTCAAGATCCACAGGACCTGAAGACGGAGCAGGAGCTGGAACCGATGATCCTGAAGGAGGTCCCTGTACCTATGGTTCCACTACTATCGGAGCTATGCTCTCTGGGTCTGCAATCACCAGAGTCGGAGGAGGAATTGGAGATGGTGCCTTGGACAGTCCCGAAACCTTTGGAGTCGGAGACAATAATATTTTTGCCAGTGCCCGAGTCTTAAGTAATCTCTTAACCCACTCCACGTCGTCATCAGATAGGCTCCTGGAGGAACAGGAGGATAACGAGGGAGATCTAGCCCTCTCCAAAATGGGTCATCTCAATGTTGGGGAGATCGGCTCCACGGCAGACTAGCCGGCAACTCTACCAGCTCCAAGGATACTGATGGGGCCAGAGAGGTTGATTTTGCTTTATCGGAACCAAGAGCTCTCTGTTCCGATGCAGAAACTTTTTTAGGGGGCTCCAAAGCTGGAGCCGAAGCAGCATGCCTTTTGGATCCTGAATGGGAACTAGGTTTGGAGCTTTGAGAGCCTTCCAATGATTCCTGGAAAGGACCTTTCAACAGACCTCTAGCCATCAACTTATGCCAGCGCTCTTGAAGGACCCTGCTGCTGAAACCATGACAAATACTGCACGGGTCTTGTAAGTGGATGGCACCCAGACAATATATACAACTAGTGTGCCCATCCATGATAACGACATCTTTTCAGTGTACTGATCGCACTTCTTGAACCCAGATTGTCTATGCTCTTTAGGTTCTTTCTCCTTTTCTTTTGACATCTTCCTAGCAAGAGTAATTTACCACAAGAAAGAAACTAACCTACTATAACAATCTCAGATGTAGGGAAAGCAAGAAAATTTAAATATAAAGTGTCTCTAAACAGAATGGAGCCTACAACAACTACTGTAAACACACAAGAAATTCAAACAGCACACAGTATAGAATAAGCAAAATCGCCAGAGGACGGATCTAACTACTAATTTAACACACACAAAAAAAAGTTTGCTTTTTTTTTTTAAATTAGAACAAGACAAAAAAATGGAAAATCCTCGAAAGTAAATGGAATCTCCAGGGGAAGAGAAAGGCATGGGAAAGGGGAGCGGCCCTCTAAGTTAAATAGGCCGCTGAGAGCCCTCTAACTACAAAGGGTCTTGTACAATGCACAAAAGGGAAAAATGAAGCACTAAACTGTAACTAGGGGATAAACTAAGTCTATCGCACAAAAGCAGAGATTACTGACAATAAACTGTTGAAAAATGTAGAATGAAATTCTACTTAACCAACAAGCCAGCCAGAAGACATCCCATAGCTTTAGTGCCAAATGAGATCTGGGGATTTTACCAGATGCATCATGGGATAGGGGTTAGCCTCGAGCCAGTGGAAGCACTCAAGCTTTTGTATTCGTCCGAGTCAGAACTGATGCTCTGTTCCAAACCCCAACCAGCAAGAATTACGGCAAGATAGGACAACATAACATTAAATGTTTAGTTTTAAGTTTATTTTTGACAGATAAAATGGGACTAACAGTGTTATTAATGGCAGCAGCAGCTTCCCCAGGATGAGCACAACATTCTGACAAAACAGGGAAGCCTTCCATGTTCCCTTTCCCGGAACTGATAAGAGTGGCTCTCGCTTGCCCACTGATGTGACCTCAATAGCCACAGAGGATGTGGTTAACACCTAGTCCACAATGGCCATAATGGCTACACCAGAAGAATCCAGAGTAAAAGATGTGTGGTCTGAGGTACAAATAACAACCACAGCAAAGTCAGTCACTGCGGTTGATACAAATTGCTAGCCTGCTGTAGTGGCAAAGGCTGTTTGCTTAAGTTTTTCTTTTTGCAGCTGGAAGAAAGACTGACCATAGGGTTAACATTTTGTTCCATGGTCAACCCAAAAATGGTGCTTCACTCTTGGGGGAAAACAAAAGTACAGTTGTGTACCTACCATAAATGTAGATGTTCGAGTGTATTCACTGTTGCAGTCATTACACTTGGGTTATCCTGCTGGCAGGCTACCCGCAGGCGGCCTGAATTCTAAAGTCTAGGTCCGGTGTCGGTTGCTGTCGCCTCTTCCCTGACGTCAGTGCACCAGGGGTATAAAAGATGCAGCCAACGCCATTTTCTTCAGTTTTTCTTGCCCCAGATATCAGGTCCCAAATTGGTAGGCTGAAAATTATACCAATAAGTACACATGCACAAAAATAAACATTTCCTTCATCTACAAGCAAATACACCACATAGGTTGTATACGATAGAGAAGTACAGATAAGTCCCAGCAAAGAAAAGGGGGATGGTGGGTGGGTAACCTGGACTGCAACAGTGAATACACCCGAACATCTACATTTATGGTAGGTACAAAACTGTACTATGTTCATCGTGTTTCACTGTTGCAGTCATTACACTTGGGTTGAATCCCAAAGCTGAGGTTGGGTGGCTGGGTCTAAATAGGATTAGGAGAGGCTATAAGGCCCTGCAGAACTGCAGTGGCAAAGCCTACTCTGGATTTAGAGTAGAGAGGTAAGTGGTAGTGCTTGGTAAAAGTGTGCACTGAACTCCAAGTTGCAGCCTCTAAAATGTCTTTGGTTGGTACTCCTCTGAGGAAGGCTGCTGAAGTGGCTGCTGCTCTGGTTGAGTGAGGCCTAATGCCCTTAGGCACTGATTTGTCATGCTGTGAATAGCAGAAACGAATGCAGTGGCCTATCCATTTTGAAATAGTCTGCTTTGAGATAGCCTTTCCCTGTGATCCTGCAGCATATGCCACTAAGAGTTGCTCAGTCTTTCTGAATGCTTTAGTTCTGTCCAAGTAGAAGCGTAGCTGTCTGTGTATGTACAAAGAATGCAGGAGCCTCTCACGCTTATTCTGTGGGTTTGGATAAAAGGTAGGCAAATGAATGGTTTGGTTAAGGGCCACACTGGACATTACCTTAGGCATAAATGTCGGGTTAGTTCTCAGAGAAACCCTGTCTGGATGGAAAATGATAAAAGGTTCCACAGCCATGAGTGCCATGTAACTCAGAGACTCGTCTTGCAGAGGTTATTGCTAGGAGCATAGCTGTTTTCCAAGATAAGAACTTTATTTCAGCTGTATTGGCTGGCTCAAAAGGTGGCAGTGTGAGTTTTTCCAAGACATAATTGAGGTCCCATGCAGGTATTGGTGCTCTCCTTGGGGGTCTTATGTTTTTGGCCCCTATGAGGTACTGCCTTAGCAACGGATGTGAAAAAATTGGTGGTTCCGTATTGTAATGAGCTGAAATGGCAGAGGCATGGATTTTAATTGATGAAAAGGATAGGCCTTTTTCCAGCATCTCAGTTAGGTATTGTAAAATCTGAGGAATATTTGGTACAAACGTGTCAATTCCTTGTGCCTGGTTCCAAGCACAGAATCTTTTCCATTTTTCTAAATAAGATTTTCTGGTATTGGGCCGTCTGGCCTCCAAAATAACATCCATCACTGCTTTAGAGAGAGGTGTGTTCTGAATGGCTACATTATCCGCCATGCTGCCAGATTTAGGGTTCTGAGTTGGCTGTGCAGGATCTGATTAATTCCTCATTTACTGACTCAACGAAACAAAGGCAATGTCCAGGCTGGGCCTTGAGATAAGCTCTTTAGGATTGGGTACCAGTGCTGGCGGGGCCAGTCTGGAGCAATCAGAATCATTTTTGGTTTCTCTTGTCTGACCTTTAGGAGTACCTTGGGGAGGAGAGGCAGAGGAGGAAAGGCATATACTGTTAGGGTTTTCTAGCTGAATGATAGAGCATCCACTTTCCATGCTTGCTTGTGATAAGTCCTTGTGCAGAATCTCTGTAGTTGGCAGTTGTGAGGGGAGGCAAATAGATCTATGTCTGGGCATCCCCATTTCTTTATTATCATGCTGAAGACTTGTGGATCAGTTTCCACTCGTGGGGATCTGTGAGGTTTCTGCTTAGTTCGTCTGCCAGAGTATTTGTCTTTCCTGGCAGGAATTGTGCTTGCAGATGTACTTGATAAGTCAATGCTGTGTCCCACAAAGTCATGCCTTATCTGCAGAGGGGGTAGGAATGAGTGCCTCCCTGTTTGTTTATGTACCACATGATTGTAGTGTTGTCTGTCCTTATCAGTAGTTGTCCTGGATGGAGTAAATCCTTGAAAGCTGTCAGGGCATTCTGAACAGCTAGCATCTCTTTTTGATTGATATGAAAATGCCTTTGGCTTCTGGGCCATGTGGGCCCCCCCCCCCAGGCATAATCTGAAGCATCTGTTGTTATTGACTGCCTGGCTGTGGGTAAGGTGAATGGCTGTCCCTTGCTGTGGTGACAGGCCTGTGCCCACCATCAAAACTACTGTTGCAGGCAAGGAATGAGGGTAATTACTGTTTCCAGGCTGTGACAATGTTGAGTCCAAACACTTTTTAGATACCATTGTAGTTTCCTCATATGCAGTCTGGCATATGGAATTAGCAGAATGCAGGATGCCATGAAGCCCAAAGCCTGCAGAATTTTTCTTGCAGATAACTGGGTCTTTGTTGCCAACATTTTGAAGTAAGAAGTCAGTTGCCTTTGTTTGTCTGACGTGAGATAAGCCATCTGGGCAGTTGTATTTAAGCTTGAACCCAAGAATATTATCTCTTGAGAGGGTACTAGATTTGATTTTTCATTTACTGTGTACCCTACGCAAATTAGTAATCTTTTTACAAACGCCAGATGCTTTAATAGAATGTCCTTGTTCTCTGTTTGCATAAGGCAATCGTCCAAGTAAGGATATATTTGAATTCCTCTTTGTCTGCAAAAAGCAATTACTGGTGCCAGGCATTTTGTGAAGAC